>NC_053023.1:573183654-573346238 GCF_003073215.2 Triticum urartu | reverse complement strand
GAAGATCATGAACATAATATTTGTTTCTCTCAAATTAATTTAAGTGAAGCAAGAGATAATTTCTTCAAAAATACTAAATCACACCATGCTCAAAAATATATAAGTGAAGCACTAGAGCAATTCCATATAAAAGAGCTTCGTTGACGGGATGTGAATACTGCTTACCTAGCCTCCCTGGCAACTATTTGAGGACTCTATTTTATTTAAAAACTTTCAGATCTAAGAATTTTTATTAAATCAGCAAGCAAAACAAACAAAATAACATTATCACACATCATGTGAAGAAGCAAAAACTTAGGCTCAATCGATACTAACCGATAATTGTTGAAGAAGAAAGGTGGGATGCCCACTGGGGCATCCCCAAGCTTAGATGCTTGAGACTTCTTGAAATATTATCTTGGGATGCCTTGGGCATACCCAAGATTGAGCTTTTGTGTCTCCTTAATTCTTCTCATGTCACGGTTTTCCTAAATCTCAAAAGTTCTATCCACACAAAACTCAACAAGAACTCGTGAGATAAGTTAGTATAAACCAATGCAAAAAACTTATCATTCTCTACTGTAGCAAATCTTTAAAATTATTATTCAACATTGCATACTAAATTCCTCTGCATATCTAATACTCCTATCCTCAAATACAATCATTGAACAAGCAAACATATGCAAACAATGCAAACATAATAGCAATCTGCCAAAACAGTATGGTCTGTAAAGAATGCAAGAGTATCACTACTTACCTAACTCCAAAAGTTATGAAAATTTACCACACTGTAGAAAATTTATCAGAGCTCATTTTGCAAAAAGTTTCAACATTTTATCACATTCGGACATTTCTAGGGAATTTTTGCAACAGCGGTAAACTTTATGTTTTCAAACAGCAATATGCATACTTGCAAAATAAGCATGGCGAAGGCTATCATTGCCACTTTTATTGAAATAAAAATGCAAAAAATTATTATAAATAACATCAAGAAAATCCTAACAAAATAAATTGATGCTCCAAGCAAAACTCATATCATGTGACGAACGAAAACAGAGCTCCAAGTAAGGTTACCGATAATGTTGGAGACGAAAGAGCGGATGCCTTCTGGGGCATCCCCAAGCTTAGTTGCTTGGATATTCCTTGAATATTACCTTGGGGTGCCTTGGGAATATCCAAGATTAGGGTCTTGTCACTCCTTATTCTCCTCATATTGACATCTCACCCAAAACTTGAAAACTTCAATCACACAAAACTTAACGGAACTTCGCGAGATAGGTTAGTATGATAAAGAGCAAACTATTTCACTTTGGTACTGTCAAAGACAAGATTCATAATTGTTTCCACACAATGCCTACTATAGCATATCATTTCCACAATTTGTATTGAGCAATAGAAGTCATGGAAACTAGAAAATAAGCAAACTATGCATTGAAAATTGAATCTGTCAAAAACAGAACACCCTGTAGTAATCTGTACTCCAACCATACTTCTGCTACACCAAAAATTCTGAAAAAAATAGGAAATCCTGGCAAATTTGTCTATTAATATTTTTCATAAATAATTAGCATTTTATCATGCTTCTATTAAAAATTAGAATTGTTTTCCTGAGCGCAAAAGTTTTTGTTTTTCAGCAAGATCAAATCAACTATCACTGTAAGCCACCCCAAAGGTCTTACTTGGCATTTTATTGAAACAAAAGAAATAAAACATGATTACTACAGTAGCCTAATCATTTGAACACACATAAACAGTAGGTAAAAGTGTTGGGTTGTCTGCCAACAAGCGCTTTTCTTTAATACCTTTTAGCTAGGCATGATGATTTCCATGATGCTCACATAAAAGATAAGAATTGAAACAGAAAGAGACCATCATGAAGCATATGACAAGCACATTTAAGTCTAACCCACTTACTATGCATAGGGATTTTGTGAGCAAACAATTCATGGAAGCAAGAATAAACTAGTATAGGAAGGCAAAACAAGTGCAACTTTAAAACTTTCAACACATAGAGAGGAAACTTGATATTATTGAGATACGTAGAGGCATGTGTTCCTCTCTCATAATAATTTTCAATAGCATCATGAATGAATTCAACAAAATAGCTATCACATAAAGCATTCTTTTCATGATGCATAAGCATATAAATTTTATTACCTCCACATAAGCAAAATTATTCTCATGTATAGTAGTGGGAGCAAACACACCAAAATAACTATCATGGATTGAAAATAAGAATCATGATGACAAGTTTCATGCTTATAATTATTCTATATAACATATATGTCATCACCATAATCATTATAGATAGCAACTTTGTTGTCACAATCAATTGAAACCTCTACCAAAACACTAAATAAAGTCATGACCTCTCCAAATCCACTTTCACTAATATAATCATCATAAATAGGAGGCATGCTATCATTATAACAAATTTGCACACCAAATCTTGGGGGACTAAAAATATCATCTTCATCAAACATAACATACCCAAGCTTATGGCTTTGCATATCATTAGCATCATGGATATTCAAAGAATTCATACTAACAACATTGGAATCATGCTCATCATTTATACCAAACATTCTATTGAATTCATCTTCTATCAATTGAGCACAATTTTCTTTTCCATCATTTTCACGAAATACACTATAAAGATGAATAACATAATGCAACCTCAATTCCATTTTTTTTGTACTTTTCTTTTTATATACCAAACTAGTGATAAAACAAGAAACTAAAAGACTCGATTGCAAGATATGAAGATATACCTTCAAGAACTCACCTCCCTGGCAACGGCGCCAGAAAAGAGCTTGATGTCTATTATGCAACGTCATTCTTGTCGACACGTGTTGGGGCTCCAAGCGTAGAGTTTTGTAGGACTGTAGCAATTTTCCCTCAAGTGGATGACCTATGGTTTATCAATCCGTGGGAGGTGTAGGATGAAGATAGTCTCTCTCAAACAACCCTGCAATCAAATAGAAGAAATCTCTTGTGTCCCCAACACATCCAATATAATGGCAATTTGTATAGGTGCACTAGTTCAGCGAAGAGATGGTGATACAAGTGTAATATGGGTGGTAGAAATATATTTTTATAATCTAAAAAACAGCAAGGTAGCAAATAGTAAACAGGCACAAAAACGGTATTGCAATGCTTGAACATGAGGCCTAGGGTCCGTACATTCACAAGTGCAATCTCTCAACAATGCTAATATAGTTGGATCATATAACCACCCCTCAACGTGCAATGAAGAATCACTCCGAAATTCCTATCTAGCGGAGAACATACGAAGAAATCGTTTGTAGGGTACGGAACCACCTTGAAGCTATTCTTTCCGGTCATCTACCCAAGAGTTCGTACTAAAATAACACCAAAAAATTTCATATTCATATCCAACACAAAGAACCTCAAAGAGTGCCCCCAGATTTCTACCGGAGAAACAAAAGACGAGAACGTGCATCAACCCCTATGCATAGATTACCCCAATGTCACCTCGAGAATACACAAGTTGAGTGCCAAAACACATATCAAGTGAATCAATATGATACCCCATTGTCACGACGAGTATTCATATGCAAGACATATATTAAGTGCTCTCAAATCCATAAAAGTATTTAATCCGATGACAATGAAATCTCAAAGGGAAAAACTCAATGCATCACAACAAGATAGAGAGGGGAAAACACCATATGATCTGACTATATTAACAAAGCCCGCGATACATCCAGATCGTGACATCTCAAGAATGCGAGAGAGAAAGAGAGATTAAACACATAGCTACTGGTACAAACCCTCAGCCCCGAGGGTGGACTGCTCCCTCCTCATCGTGGTGGCCGTCGGGATGATGAAGATGGCCACCGGAGATGATTCCCTCCACCGACAGGGTGCCTGAACGGGGTCTAGATTGGTTTTCGGTGGCTACACAGGCTTGCGGCGGCGGTGGAACATCTTATCTAGGTTAACCTCGAGGGTTTTCGGAATATTTGGGAATTTATAGGGTAAAGAGGGGGTGTGGGAGGCCACCGAGGTGGGCACAACCCACCTCGGCGCGCCTGGGCCCCAAGGTGCTGCTCTGACCCATTGGTGGTCTTCTGGTCCATAAAAAATCCACAAAAAGTTTACCGGTGTTTGGACTCCATTTGATATTGATTTCCTGCAATGTAAAAAACAAGCAAAAAAGACAACAACTGGCATTGGGCACTGGGTCAATAGGTTAGTCCCAAAAATGATATAAAGTTGCTATAAAATGATTGTAAAACATCCAAGAATAATAATAAGACAACATGAATACTTCATAAATTATAGATATGTTGGAGACGTATTAGTAAGCGTCAAGAAATGCCTATGAATTATTCTCTTGCCGTTGAACCATTTGATGTTTGGGGTTTTCATTGCATGGGAACTTTTCCTTCCTCTAATGGTTATACACATATTTTGGTTGTTGTTGATTATGTTACTAAGTGGGTAGAAGCTATTCCAACTAGTAGCGCTGATCACAACACTTCCATTAAAATGCTTAAAGAAGTTATTTTCCCAAGGTTTGGAGTCCCTAGATATTTAATTACTGATGGCAGTTCACACTTTATTCATGGTGCTTTCTGTAAAATTCTTGCTAAATATGATGTCAACCGTAGAATTGCATCACCTTATCATCCTCAGTCTAGTGGTGAAGTTGAACTTAGCAATAGAGAAATAAAACTAATATTACAAGAAACTGTTAATAAGTCCCAAAAGAATTGGTCTAAGAAATTGGATGATGCACTTTGGGCTTATAGAACAGCTTATAAAAATCCTATGGGTATGTCTCCTTACAAAATGGTTTATGGAAAACCTTTTAATCTACCTCTTGAGTAAGAACATAAAGCTTATTGGGCAATCAAAGAACTCAACTATGATTTCAAACTTGCCGTTGAAAAGAGGTTATTTGATATTAGCTCACTAGATATGAATGGAGAACCCAATCCTATGAAAATGCCAAGTTATTTAAAGAAAAGGTTAAAAGGTGGTATGACAAAAGAATCCAAAAGCGGGAATTTAAAGTTGGAGAATATGTTCTTTTGTACAACTCTCGTTTAGATTCTTCGCAGGAAAACTTCTCTCCAAATGGGAAGGACCATATATTATCAAAGAAGTTTATCGTTCTAGAGCTATCAAAATAAATAATGCCGAACATACTAACCCGAAGGTTGTCAATGGGAAAAGAGTAAAACATTATATCTCGGGTACGCCCATTAGTGTTGAAAGCAATATTATCCAAACTATGACACCGGAGGAACACATAAAAGAAACCTTCCGGAACACTCCAAAATCGTGAAAAAGAGGAGGTACGTGATACGGTAAGTAAACGGACTCCAAAATTGTGCCCACCTCGGTTACCTTCCGGACTCCGTTTTTCTCCCGCTTGCTTGTTTCCTAAGATAAAAAATATATTTATATACCCCCCAAACCTATTGACCACTGTATCAGGGATAAATCTCATGTTCTTCTTTCTTTTTGTTTTCTGACAGATCTAAAAATATGTCATCTCAAGGCTTGGAGGGTGAGAGCTATGTTGCTGATATATTGCAAACCCCAAGGTTTACGGAGATGTGAAACATTATGGTTGGACTACGGAGGAGGAAGAAGACTATGATCCTAAAAGGAAGGAAGAGACAAGCTCAAATGAAGATGAAGTTCCATTACCCCAGCCGGGGGACATGCATGTGGAATTAAAGAAGTCAAGTCTCCCCAATAAAGCAAAGAAACCTAAGATCTTGTTTATCCCATCTCGTCTCTTGTAGGAAAACAAGCAAGAATTGTCGGATTCCGGACTCCGCAGACCCTTGAGAGGTTCGAACACTGGGGTGCCTACGAAGAACTCCTTCTCCCCAACCTGCCGGCCCAACGATTCCACAGCCTAGCTTGAGGAACCCAAGGGACAAGAGACACGGCAGTTTATCCTGGTTCGAGCCACCTTGCGGTGTAATACCCTACTCCAGGTTGGTGGTGGATTGCCTCGAGGGGCTGAGGATGAACTAGCACAGTGGTTGAACAGCCTCAGGAGGTGAGGATGGTCTGAATGATCCGATCCCTCTCCCTGGTGGTGGCTAAGTCCTATTTATAGTCGTCTTGGTCCTCTTCCCAAATGTAGACGGGAAGGGATCCCACAACGGCCAAATTCAAAGGGAGACAACTAGTACAAGTTATCCTGACAAAAGTAGTCTTTGCCTGCAAAGGCTCTGGTGGTGACGTTGTAGTGGGCTCTGCGATGACCTCCATCATGTCGTCCTGGCGGTCTTCGTCTTGTTGCACCAATATGGAAACATTTCCCTGATTCCTCGGGACTTCGCGCCTGCGCTTGCCCCCTTGGCACCAAAGGGGAAACTGGTACGCTGCGCCCGCTGGTGCCCGCCTAGCCTTGGTCATCATGGCTCGCGTCATGTGAACCTCGCGACGTGCACCTTGCCTTGATATCTCCGCTCCTCGGGAGGCAGGCTAGTGAGGCCTCCCCACAGGGAGGTCTTGGTGTCATCCGCCTCACAAGGCTTGGTCCCTCGCGAGGGTCTTGAGTCGTTGCTGCTGAAACTGGACCGTACCGGGCCGCTGATGGAGCCACGCCATTGGCCGCAGGTCGACAAGTCTGGGTACCCCCATTCCCAGGACGCCGACAGTCGCCCCCGAGCCCAAGGCGCGCTCGAGCTTGGCTTCGAGGCGAAGCCAAAGGGCAAGCGCGGAGTGCCGCGGGCCCCAACCGCATGTGGCCTTGATCGAGCGTGGCGATTGACGGGACGTGGGCGCCCCCACTTCCCCACGCAACCTCGATATTCGCTGGGCTTGGTGGCTGCCGCCACCTGCTCAGAGCCATCTTCATTGCTTGCCGCAAGCTTCCTTGGCCCCTCCATCTTCATAGCTCTCCCCCTGTCGTCATGGCGTCGAAGTTGGCGAAGAAGAAGAAAGTGAAGAGCCGCGCTCCGGCCAAATCTCCGCCAGCCTTCGAGCCCGCTCTTAAGGAGTCGACAGTGGTTAACCGGGAGATGCTGAACAAGGACCACCAGGCGCTTGCCTCTAGTTCCAATGAATGGAACGCGACATTAGCCTGGCATGCTTCCCGCGCCATGGTCGACATGGCGGCCACTGAGATCCCATTCATCTCCACGCCCTCCTGCCAGGCTTGATTCCCCCATTTTCTGATTTCTTCAATGCCATAATCTCGCATTACCAAGTCCACGCGCTGCACTTGGATCCCCAATCCATTCTTCTCATTGCCGTCTTTGCCTTCATCTGCGAGGCCATGGTGGGCATTGTTCCGTCCGTGGCCTTGTTTCGCCATTTCTTCTTGCTCCATTTGACCGATGCCCGCCAGTGCTCAGGGCGTGTGCTCTTCCAGGCCGTGGCGGTGACGACGGGCTTAGGGATCGACTTCGAGATCTCGCCGGTCGTACATGGATTCGGAAGCGGTGGGTGTTCGTGGATGTCGGCGTGCTCAACTCCCTGCTCTTGCTCCCCCGGGCGCCGGCTGAACCCAGCTCCGGGTGGGCGCATGTGAAGCTCGTCGACCCTCGGCTTTCCCACGTTTGGTGCTAGCTGGCCAGGTTGAAGGAGCTTGGGGTGACGACACCCATGGTGATGCAAGAGTTCATCTAGCGCCGCATTGCTCTGCTCAAGCGCCATTACCGGCGGATGTGGACCTTCGTCGGCCGCCGAGACCCCATGAGGCTCCTGGTGCCGGCGCTTCCTCCCGAGACTCTGCGAATGGTGCTCGAGCTCCTGACTGGTGACCCTGCACCAACCATGCTTTCGAAGGAGGCCTGCCTTTTGTACTGATGTTCGAACATGGAGGTGTTCGTGAGGCAGATGCCCATCTTCGACGAGTGGGGGCTGCGCCTGGCTGAGCATGAGGGGCCCAGCGAGAACCCCGTTCTTGTGGTCCCCTTGCCTGCTGTCCCTACGGCGCACGCCCCGGTGGTGGCTGCTGGGGGGCGAACACAGCCCGGTGCTGTCAGGGTGGCCGCTGACAGAGCATCTCAACTAAGTGCCCTTGAGATGGCTACCCTCGAGGCACGGGGGAGCCATCCTGAAGGGGTGCTCGAAGACTTGGCATGACCAGAGGCTCCCGAGGTCGCCACCCCTGGGGCTCGAGGAAGAAGCCTTGAGGTGGACGTCGGAGTGCCGCAGACCGAGGCTCCCGAGGTCCCCGCCTCAGGAGTTCCGCCGGATGCCCCTGATGCTGATGATCGTGCCTGGGGCTTCGGCCAGCTTTGCTTGAACTTCGAGGCACTCCGCAAGAGAAAAGGGGATTCTTATTGCAGTGGTGACACCTACCGGCCGCTGAAACAGAGGAAGTACATTGCCATAGACGAGTAAGTACCTCTTCTTTGCGTTTTCCTGTCTCTTCCATCCTTTGTTGACAGTGGCTCTTCAGGATCCCTTCGTATTAGGTGGTGAGATCCCCTACGGAGCAACCTCCCCCGGTCCTCGACTCTCCCGTGGTATCGATCTTTCCCCGCCAGTCCGCTGCGTGCGGCGCAGGGCCGGCCTTGGAGCCGGACGTGCCGACAGGGGGCCTTGATCCCTCGTTCCTATTGTCGCTCCTTTGTGGACTGCCCTGGGTGGCGGTAGGCGTGTCCAGGGCTCCTCCGCTGGTCGTCACCGGTGGTTGGGTATTGCCAGCCTTGGCTTCATCCTCGAGTGGCGAGGTCGCGCCACCTGGTGCCCCTGCCAAGGCCTGGAGGGTGGTGAGGAAGGTGCCAGCCCCCAGCTCCTTGCCAGGGGTAGGCAGGGTGCCTCAGGCTTCCCCAGCAATCTCTGGCGTGAAGGACGGGCTTGGTAGTGAGCAGGAATTCATGCGTGGGTGTGGCGCTGTATGCCATGAGCTCTTTCGGGAGGCAATGGGCGCACTGAGCCGGCTCGTAGAAGAACTAGTCCACGTTGACGCCCGCCTCAAGGCGGAGGACCTTCGGCTAGCGGATGAGTGGCATCAGTTGAAGGTGGCCGTCAACCTCGGGCGTCTTCAGCACGAACGCGCCAATGTGAAGGCTGAGGCGTCCCTTGTGACATCATGCGAGGCCTGCACCCGGGCCCTGGAAGAGGCCAGGGCAGCTAACCATTGCTGCCAGGCTACTGAGGAGCGTGAACAAGAACTCCTGACCTCGCACACTACCCTTGAGCAGCGGATTGAGGCGCACAAGGCCGTCTTGGCATCAATGAGGGGAGCGCCTTCCGAAGAGGAGGAGATCCAGAAGCACGAGGAGGCACTAATGTTGGAGGCCCTAGAGCGTAGCCTCGAGCTTGAGCGGTTGGAGACGAGGGAGCGCCAGGCGGCCATGGTTGAGGATGCTGTCACCGTGCACGAAGCCAAGATCCAGGAGGAGGTTGACCAGAGGGTGGCGAAGTCTCATGTAGATCTTGCTGAAGAGTACAACCTAAAGCTGAATTTCCTGGGGGCCAAAGCTGAGGGCAGGACCGCCGCCCTCGGGACAAGGCTGAACGAGATGGAGCAGCGCGAGAGGGCCGCAGCGGCGGATTAGACCTCTGCCCAAGCTACACTGGCCTCCGCGCATGCTGACTTGCTCTTGCTCCAGCAGCAGATTGATGATGCCGCATCCCTTGCGAAGCCGAATAGGGAGGAGGCGTGTCATTGGCAGACATTGCAGCGCGAGCATGGCCCCACGCTTCAGGCCCTCAAGGTGAGGGCCAACCGAGCCCTGAGCATCATCTGTGAGGAGAGCGTTCCTCACCCCCGCATGGAAGATTACGCCAGCCACCTTTGCTTTTTTACCGAAGTCATGACGCGCCTGGAGGACCAGGTTGCGAGGGCCCACGAGCTTGTTGAGGAGAGGAGCCGGGGCCTCCTTGGGTGCGCGTTTTCAGGAGTCTTCAGTCATCTTCAGAACCTCGACTCCCACTTCGATTTTAATGCCGCCATAGCCCCCGTGCCCGGGGCTATCCGGGATAACCTGGCACACTTGGTGGACAATCATGTGGAAGCTTTGGTCAGGGCGTTCGGCACCGAGGACGACGCGGTCGTGGTCGTGGTGGACGAAGATGGCGTGGATGATGATGATGAAGACGACGCTAGTGACAACACGAGTAGCACGTAAGAGAGCGACCAAGGCGATGCTGGGGGCAACACGTCTAGTTAAGCCCGCATTCCTTCACGTGAGCCTGCATGCAAAGACTTGGACACGGCCCCGCAGGGTGTGAGAGCATTTTGGAGGGGGAGCCCTTCGTATATGTAAATTTATGTTCTGTCTTTTAATTCGGACCCAAAATGTGCTTTCGCGAGCTTGTGAGCCCCTGGGCAGGGTTGTCGCTTAGACTTATCTTGATCCTAGCAGGCCTTGAGCGGGTTCTGAGGTTGCTAACGTGCCTTCCTCCTGAGGCGAGCCCTCAGAAGCTCGCGAGGTGATATGTCTCCAACGTATCTATAATTTTTTATTGTTCCATGCTATTATATTATCTGTTCTGGATGTTTAATGGGCTTTAATATGCTCGTTTATATTATTTTTGGGACTAACCTATTAACCGAAGGCCCAGTGAAAATTGCTATTTTTGCCTATTTTTGTGTTTCGCAGAAAAGGAATATAAAACGGAAATCCAAATAGAACGAGACCTTCGCGAGGATCTTTCTTGGAACAAACGCAACCCAAGACACTTGGAGTACAAGTCTGGAAGTCCGCGAAGCTTCCACGTGGCAGGGGGTGTGTCCAGGGGGGTAGGCGCGCCCCCACCCTCATGGGCCCTATGGAGCTCCACCGACGTACTTCTTTCGCTTATATATACCCATGTACCCTAAAAATGTCCAGGGGAGCCACGAGACCACTTTTCCATCGCCGCAACCTTCTGTACCCGTGAGATCCCATCTTGGGGGCCTTTTCCAGTGATCTGCCGGAGGGGGATTCAATCATGGAGGGCTTCTACATCATCACCATAGCCTCTCCGACGATGTGTGAGTAGTTTACCACAGACCTTCGGGTCCATAGTTATTACCTAGATGGCTTCTTCTCTCTCTTTGGTTCTCAATACAAAGTTCTCCTTGATGTTCTTGGAGATCTATTTGATGTAATACTTTTTGCGGTGTGTTTGCCGAGATCCGATGAATTCTGGGTTTATGATGAAGATTATCTATGAACAATATTTGGTTCTTCTCTGAATTCTTATATGCATGAATTGATATCTTTGCAAGTCTCTTCGAATTATTGGTTTAGTTTGGCCTACTAGATTGATCTTTCTTGCAATGGGGGAAGTGCTTGGCTTTGGGTTCAATCTTGCGGTGTCCTTTCCCAGTGACAGCAGGGGCAGCAAGGCACGTATTGTATTGTTGCCATCGAGGATAAAAAGATGGGGTTTATATCATATTGCTTGAGTTTATCCCTCTACATCATGTCATCTTGCCTAATGTGTTACTCTATTCTTATGAACTTAATACACTAGATGCATGCTGGATAGCGGTCGATGTATGGAGTAATAGTAGTAGTGTAACATCCCAAATTTTCCATTTGGAATGTTATACATTAGATCATCATTTGCATATCATATTTTATTGCATTTGGCTTGATCCTAGAAATTCTACGCAACTCAAGGACCTACGGAGAGAGTTGGGGATTTCATTATTTTCATATTCGAGTTTTCTCGAATTTTGGAAAGAGGATCGTTTGATTTTAATTATTTTCTCTTCGATTATTTCTTTTATAAAAATAAAAGAGAGAGAGAGGATAAAACGACTTCCTCAAAATAGAGAAATATCGAAGATTTAATATTAAAATCAAGTAAAAAATTTATTCGGAGTTTTATCACTATTTATTTGAATTAGGGAAAAATATGCGTTTTTCAAAATTGCATTTTAGGCCCAAATAAATGATCACCTTGTCCAGCTTATTTTTAGAGGACGGGGAAAATTTATTTCAGAATTTTTGGAGTCCGTTTAGTATTTTCTTTTCTTTCTTTTTCTTCACATCGGAATTATTTAAAAAAAAGTCAAACCGACTTCGGGCCGTACCCGGCCAACAGACCTCGGGCCGGCCCTCTTATAAGCCGCACCCGAGCTAGCCCAGCTGCACCTCGCCCCCGAACCCTAACCCTAGCTGCCCGCCTTCACCGCCGCCCGCCGTTGCCGCCTCGCGCCAGAGTCGCCAGACCTCGCCGGACCCGAGGTAGCCGCCTCGGTTTTCGTGAGAAAACCGTTTGGTTTTTTTCGAAACCCTAGATCCATTGTTTATTAGATCCGGTTCGGTTTATTTTCGGTTTAGTTGTTTAGCGAACGCCCGTTTTTACGTTCGTTTTAACGAACGGTTTTCATCGTTTAGCCGCAGACAGCGAACGTCCGTTCATTAGCCCGTTTGTCAATTTTTCTTTTTCTCGGATTTTCCGCGATTATTTTGGATCGCGATTTCTAATCTGATTTTCATTTTAGCATAACTTTTCGCTCGTTTGTCGGAATCAGGCGATTCAAGCGCCTAGAGTTTCGTCTCAAAACCCTCTTTCTGTTTAACCAACTTGAACAAGATTTTGATACAGTAAAATTTGACTTTAGTCCAGATTAGTAATGGGATCTTGTTTCTTTCGCAGTTTGAGTTTCGTTGCTCCGTTTGATTTTATTCTTTTTGCAAACCGGAGTTTTTAAGTTGAACTTTCTGGTTAGATCCCTTATTTGAGTTTTACCTGTGCCCTTGTTTGATTGCTTACTGTATGCTTGTTTGATTGCGATAGAGTACCCGGAGTGCGAAGCGTGCTACATCGAGTCTCTAGGTTTTGCGGATCATCAGCAAGGCAAGTAACACTTTGATCATGTCCCTTTATCACCCAGTTTTTATGCATTAGTTTCAACCCTCAAACATTGCATGGTTAGGACTTGATAACATGTGGGATTGGGAAGTAGATGAGGTAGTACCTATTCACATGTTTATTATCAAACCCTTGGGAGTTACTTCTTCGTATTGCTTATATTGCTATGCAATGATCGTAGACGTGGATTGGGTTTGAGTGAAGCCATGACAGATGTGAGATTGTTAATTAATGGTTCAACTTAAGGTGGCAACTTTAATACACATCTGGGTGGATTGCTTGTCGGGCACCTGGAGAATCCAGTGTTTTCCTAGGATATCCCGGAGTACCCATGTGATAATCCTAAGGTCCGCCACCCAGGCTCAAAGGGAACTGAGATATTTCATGCTAGAAACTTCCATGTGCAGCCACAAGCTATTATGGGATCTAGTATAGTTGAGTAAGTTGCGTGAAGCTCTTGAAGAGGTAGACTAGTAGATGTAGTGGGTTGTAGGTGGTATAGTCTACAAGGAGTAGAGAGTTAATGCTTCTGAAAGACTGTGTCTCGGTTATCCGTTTCTCAAACACCATGTAGTGCAAGAAAACCAACAGAGGAGATCGAGTCTTGTGGGGAAAAGTGCGCAAACCTCTGCAGAGTGTACAAACTAATCATGGTTAGCCGTGTCCCCGGTTATGGACATCTTGAGTATCTAGTACTTGGATTATCATATGTATCTCATCACTCTAAATTAATATTGTTGGGTTGATAATTACATTTTAATTGGGATTGAGTTGGAGGAACCTTCTCAATGATGTTTCAACTACCATGATAGTTAAATAAAATCTATGCCTTTGTTGTAGGGAAAAATTGGCTTTTCGCAAAACTTTAACCGTAGAGCTTTCCACCTGCCAAATATGCATATAGTGATAGCATTATTCTGTTCTTGCTCTACCATGTTATATTGCCAGCATATTCCATGTGCTGACCCGTTTTTGGGCTGCAACGTATTATGTTGCAGACTTTTCAGACAAGGAGTAAGGTTCGTTAGGTCGTTGCCGTGCAGCTCAGCTATGCCGTTGGAGTTGATGGACTCACTTTATCTTCCAAGCCTTCCGCTGTTATCATATTAGATGGCCTTAAGCCATATTTATTGTAATAAGTTCTCTTTTGAGACATTCGATGTAATAAGTGTGTGATTGCTACTCTGTTATAAATCCTTCGAGTACTATGTGTGTCGGCATTACCGATCCAGGGATGACACTGAAGCACAGAGACTTGAACGTTTGAGGTCGGGTCGCTACAAGATGGTATTAGAGCACACGCTGAGTGTAGGACACGACCACTAAGCTAAAGCCCTAGATCACCACTCTCTTCTCATTTCTGACTCCTCTCCATTTTCTACTCTTTATGATGGCGGACGCAAGGAACAAGTTTGCACAACCGGATGAAGAAGCACCTTTTGTATGACACTTGAAGGAAGTCACTAAGTACCTGAACATTGGAATACCAAGTTTCACCGGGACTTACAACGCCACTTTACCAAAAGAGGAGCGATGGATGATTCAAGTTCAAGTTCTAGGAAGGAAATTCACGCCAGTCACCAAACCCATAGAGTTTTCCTTTGATGCACCAACCTGGAGTCTAGGAAAGAGTATGGCAGCTCACATCACCATGGGACGCATTGGAGAAGTTTACATAAGGAGCTTAAGGATACTATCTATCAGATTTGTGGGCACCGAGATGAGCAATGGGAGATGATCAGCACCAGGAAGGATAGATCAATCGCAGCTTTCATCCAGTAGTTAAACCAGCACATTCGTCGCCAGGAGAACCAGATGTGCATAGGCATGATAGATCTGAAGAAGGCAATGACAAGGATCACATAACTGGAGGAAAACTCAAGGCTACTCACGAAGATTATGAGGAAATTGTCGTACTAGTGGAGAAGAATGATGATCTGGAAAGGAAGCTGGGAGTATTCATGGGAGACCCCGCGCCAGGAGGAGAAGATGATGAACCCAAGGAGATTCGTTCTGAGGACTGCATCATCATCGACGACACCGACTCGGACCCCGACGATAGCAATGATGACTATGAAGACGAAGCTGGAGCAGACATCATGGAGTCTTCGACCGATCAATATTTCTAGTAGACCACCACATCAGTAGTAGTATTCCACTCTGTATATAGTATAGTCCGAGCACTTTTGTAACGATAGTTAGATCGATTGTATGCCCTTGCTTGATTGATTGAGTGATATGATTGTGTTTGTCTCATGTGCATATGGGTAGTGTTTTTCTCACTAGACCTCATTCTATTCTATTCTCTTACCTCTAAACCCTCAGATGCCTCCGAGACGTGACCCCGGATTTACTTTCCCACCGGAGCTCACTCAGTTGATCCTACAGCAGAATACCCCGATGCAGTTGTTAGTTCAGAATCAAGGCAACAACAACAACAACCCATCACCACCACCAGTTGACAACTTAGCCCGCTTTCTGAGGTTGCAGCCGCCGGTGTTTTCCAGTAGCACCGAGCCGATAGTGGCAGATGATTGGCTCCGCAGGATTGGAAGGGAGTTAACCACTGCAGGATGTACATATGCTGAGAAGGTGCGTTTTGCCGCACATCAGTTGGATGGAACAACAGCCTCATGGTGGGAGAATTACATAGTCACATATCCTATAGCCACTGTTACATGGGATCTGTTTCGGCAAGCATTCTGCACCACCCATGTCTCAATGGGAGCTATGAGCATGAAGAAGCGTGAGTTTCGCAACTTGCGCCAAGGGAACCGTACTGTGGGGCAGTACGTGGATGAATTATAAAGCTGTCTCGTTATGCCCCTGACGATGTGGCCACAGATTCCATGAAGCAGGAGAAGTTTATGGAAGGGCTGAACGATGAGATGAGCATGCAGTTGATGGTGGCAACATTTAACAACTACCAGGAGTTGGTAGACAAGGCTCTTATGATTGAAGGGAAGCAACAACAAATTGAGAGCCGCAAAAGGAAATATGGACAAGGAAGGTACAACTCGGGAGCTCAGCAGAAGCCTCGTCTAACCCCGAACTCGGGAGGACTTGTTCATAACCATGGAGGTCATAACCATAATGGAGGAAGTTCGCATAACCACTATGGTTCCAAGAATGGGACTGGGAACAGAACAAGCAACAATCAGACCCGCTCTAATCCAGCCACACCCGCCAAGAGAGACCTAAGTCACATTACTTGCTTCAAGTGCGGGAAGACTGGACACTATGCCACGGAGTGCTTTGAAGTGAAGAATGGAAACAGTAACAGGAGCGCTGGGAAGAAGCCTAATCCATTCAACAAAGGACAAGTGAACCACGTTAATGTGGAGGAGGTTGAAGGGCAGCCCGACGCAGTTATCGGTAAGTTTCTGGTTAAGTCTTTTACCGCCCTTGTTCTTTTTGATACTGGTGCATCACATTCATACATATCAAGAGGATTTGTGGATAAGTTTAAACTACCAACCCAAACCCTTAGGACCCCTCTGTTAGTAAGTTCACCTGGAGCAGAGTATATGGCCAACCGATGGTGCGACCAGATACCCCTAACCATTG
This sequence comes from Triticum urartu, assembly GCF_003073215.2. Classification (NCBI taxonomy): domain Eukaryota; kingdom Viridiplantae; phylum Streptophyta; class Magnoliopsida; order Poales; family Poaceae; genus Triticum; species Triticum urartu. The sequence goes on along the minus strand of NC_053023.1, from coordinate 573,329,927 downwards.
GTAACCATGGTTTTCCGTCAGACCTAATAATTTTGGAGTCACAAGGATTGGATGTGATATTAGGCATGGACTGGATGTCAAAGTATGGAGGAAGAATTGACTGTGCTAGTAAATCAATTTGTCTCACCTCCCCGGAGGGAAAAAGGATCAAGTATGTATCTAGACATGCGCCTAGGAGGAGCCAAGTAAATACCCTCACGGGAGTTCTTCAGGAGGAAGTGCCTGTAGTGAAGGATTACCCAGATGTTTTTCTAGAGGAGTTACCAGGCATGCCACCGGATCGAGACATCGAGTTTTTGATAGAACTATTACCAGGTACCGGACCAATATTAAAGAGACCCTACCGGATGCCCGCAAATGATCTCGAGGAGATTAAGAAGCAGATCAAGAGTTATTGGAGAAAGGTTACATCTGACGGAGTTCATCACCATGGGGAGCCCCAGTGCTTTTGGTTGAGAAGAAGGATAAGTCTTTAAGGATGGTTGTTGATTATCGTGCATTGAATGAGGTGACGATCAAGAACAAATACCCACTGCTGATGATCAATGATTTGTGTCGGATTTCGGGTTCTGGCAGACCCTTGAGGTTCGAACACTGGGGTGTGCGTGGAGATCTCTCCCCTACCGATCTACATCCAATCTCCTCGTGTGATCTAAGCTGGAAACAACGAACAACACAAGGGACACGAGGTTTATACTGGTTTGGGCCATCGTTGTGGTGTAATACCCTACTCCAGTGTGTGGTGTGGTGGATTGCCTCAGGGGCTAACAATGAATAGTACAAAGGAAGAACAGCCTCACGAGAGGTGTTCTTGAGCTGGTGCGATAAACTGCTTGGGTGAGTTCAGTAGCCTCTCTCTCTGCTGGGGTTCTGCCAGAACTCTAGCTGTGTGCCTCTCTCGTCTCTAGATGTTTTCTCTCCCCTACTTTGTGGTGGCTAGCTCTATTTATAGAGGCCCTGGGCCTCTCCCCAAATAACAAGCGGGAAGGGCGCCAACAATTGGCCATTTTGAAGGGGAACATCTAGTACAAGTTATCCTGACCAAAGGTGGTCTTCGGCTGCCAAAAGCACTGGTGATGACGCCGTCTTGGGCTCCACGGTGACCTCCGTCCTGCCGCTCTATTGGTGTTGGTCTCGTATCACCGGAATGGTAACCTTTGCCCGATGCCTTGGCCTGTGCTTGCCCCCTTTGCACCAAAGCGGAAACAAGGACACTGTGCAGGCCGGCGCCCGCCTGGTCTCGATCGTCATGGCTTGCGTCACGGGCTCCTCGCGAGGTACCCCTGCCTTGATCTCTCCGCCTCCTCGTGAGCCTGCCTGATGAGGCTGCCTCTGAGGAAGCTTCCGGTCGTCCGCCCCACGAGGCTTGGCCCCTCGCGAGGGTCTTGAGCTTGAGCTGATGAAGATGGGCCGCGCTGGGCCCCCACTTGAGCCGCGCCGCAGGCCGCAGGCAGGCAAGTCTGGGGACCCCCGTTCCCAGAACACCGACAATTTGTTTGACCAGTTGCAAGGATCTAAGGTGTTTTCGAAGATCGATCTGCAATCAGGATATCACTAGCTGAAGATCCGGGAAAAGGATATACCTAAAACCGCAGTTACCACAAGGTACGGGTTATATGAGTAAACAGTCATGTCATTTGGACTGACTAACGCCCCTGCCTATTTTGTGAGGATGATGAACAAGGTGTTCATGGAATATTTGGATAAGTTTGTTGTGGTGTTGATTGATGATATAATGGTATACTCGAAGAATGAAGAGGAGCACAAGGAGCATTTGCGTTTAGTTCTCGAGAAACTTAGGGAACATCAGTTGTATGCCAAGTTCAACAAATGTGAGTTTTGGTTGAAAGAAGTTGGATTCCTTGGACATGTTATATCAGGAGAAGGTATAGCAGTAGACCCCACCAAGGTTCAGTCAATCACTAAATGGTTGGCACCCACTTCAGTTAGCGAAATCCACAGTTTTCTTGGACTCGCAGGATACTACCTGAGATTTATTGAGAATTTTTCTAAGATTGTGAAGCCAATGACAGAGCTATTGAAGAAGGATATCAAATTTAAATGGACGGAAGAATGTGAAGCGAGTTTTCAGGAGTTAAAGAAACGTCTGACTACAGCCCCAGTACTGATTCTGCTGGATATACGTAAGGATTTCCAAGTGTATTGCGATGCCTCTCGCTTAGGACTTGGAGGAGTACTGATGTAGGACAGAAGAGTTGTTTCATATGCCTCACGACAACTGAAACCGCATGAGTTAAATTATGCCACACATGACTTGGAGTTGGCTGCCGTTGTGCATGCGTTGAAGACTTGGAGACATTATCTTATTGGAAACCATTGCGATGTATACACTGACCACAAGAGTTTGAAGTACATTTTCACACAGAAGGAGCTGAACCTTAGGAAGAGGAGATGGTTGGAGCTCATAAAGGATTATGAAATGAAGCTTCACTATCATCCAGGCAAGGCCAACATCGTAGCAAATGCTTTGAGCCGGAAGAGTTATGCCAACACACTCATAAGCGCCGGATTGTCCAAGGAGTTGGCAGAGGATCTCAGAGAACTTCAATTGGAGATTGTCCCTAGAGGTTTTGTTGCAACAATGGAAGTTCAGTCTACATTGCTAGGAAAGATTCGAGAAGCCCAGAAGGATGACAAAGAGATCGCCGAGATAAAAGAGAGAATGAGCAAAGGAAATGCCAAAGGTTTTCGTGAGGATGAACACGACACCTTGTGGTTTGAGGATCGTGTTTATGTGCCCAATAACCCAGAGATCAGGAAGTTAATACTCCAGGAGGCTCATGACTCACCCTACTCGATACACCCCAAAAACACCAAGATGTATGTGGATTTAAAGGAATGTTTCTGGTGGACTGGTATGAAGAAGGATATTGCCGAGTATGTAGCCGTATGTGATGTATGTCAGAGAGTGAAGGAAGAACATCAAAAGCCAGCCGGATTGCTACAACCTATGCCGATACCCGAATGGAAGTGGGATAAGCTTGGCATGGATTTCATCACTGGATTGCATAGGACCAAATCAGGATATGATTCTATATGGGTAGTAGTTGATCGCTTGACCAAAGTAGCTCATTTTATCCCAGTGAAAACCACCTATACAAGTGCCAAGTTGGCAAAGATATACATGACCAGGATCGTATGTTTGCATGGAGTTTCGAGAACAATTGTATCAGATAGAGGAACCCAGTTTACCTCAAAGTTCTGGAATCAGTTGCATGAAACTTTGGGAACCAAACTGGATTTCAATACAACTTTTCACCCGCAAACTGATGGATAGGCCGAGAGAGTCAACCAGATTCTGGAGGATATGCTGAGAGCTTGTGCACTAGATTATGGATCTAGTTGGGATGACAACTTGCCCTACACAGAGTTCTCATACAACAATAGTTACCAGGCCAGTTTGAAGATGGCACCTTTCGAAGCTTTATACGGAAGGAGGTGCAGGACACCATTGTCGTGGGATGAAGTTGGAGACCGTCGGTTGTTTGGACCAGATTTGATTAAGGAATCAGAAAAGAAGGTTAAATTGATTAGAGATAGACTGAAGGTAGCTCAGTCCCGACAGAAGAGTTATGCAGATTCAAAATGCAAGGAGGTAGTCTATGAAATCGGAGACAGAGTGTATCTTCGGGTATCACCACTCCGAGGAGTTAAGCGCTTTGGAGTTAAAGGAAAGTTAGCGCCATGCTTTGTGGGACCATACAGAGTTTTGGAACGTATGGGAGAAGTTGCGTATAAGTTGGAATTACCCGAAGGATTGTCAGGAGTTCACGATGTGTTCCACATTTCTCAGTTGAAGAAGTGCCACGCAGAGATGGCCGACATTCCTCTAAGAGATACAGTACCGCTGTAAGCGATTCAGTTGGACAATGATTTGACCTATGAGGAGAAGCCAGTCAGGATCCTTGAGTTTGCCAGCCGAGTTACCCGCAGCAAGGTTATTAAGTTTTGCAAAGTTCAGTGGAGCCACCATACCGAGGACGAAGCCACCTGGGAATGAGAGGATGATCTTCGCAAAGACCACCCACACCTATTTTGTAGCCAACCCAAATCTCGAGGGCGAGATTCATCTTAAGGGGGGTAGGTTTGTAACATCCCAAATTTTCCATTTGGAATGTTATACATTAGATCATCATTTGCATATCATATTTTATTGCATTTGGCTTAATCCTAGAAATTCTACGCAGCTCAAGGACCTACGGAGAGAGTTGGGGATTTCATTATTTTCATATTCGAGTTTTCTCGAATTTTGGAAAGAGGATCGTTTGATTTTAATTATTTTCTCTTCGATTATTTCTTTTATAAAAATAAAAGAGAGAGAGGATAAAATGACTTCCTCAAAATAGAGAAATATCGGAGATTTAATATTAAAATCAAATAAGATTTTTATTCGGAGTTTTATCGCTATTTTATTTGAATTAGGAAAAAATATGCATTTTTCAAAATTGGATTTTAGGCCCAAATAAATGTTCACCTTGTCCGGCTTATTTTTAGAGGACGGGGAAAATTTATTTCGGAATTTTTGGAGTCCGTCTAGTATTTCTTTTCTTTCTTTTTCTGCACGTCGGAATTATTTATAAAAAAAGTCAAACCGACTTCGGGCCGTACCCGGCGAGGAGACCTCGGTCCGGCCCTCTTATAAGCCGCACCCGAGCCAGCCCAGCCGCACCTCGCCCCCGAACCCTAACCCTAGCCGCCCGCCGCCGCCGCCACGCTCCGCCGTCCACCGCCCACCGCTGCCGCTGCCACCGCCCGCCGATACCGCCGCCGCGCCGGAGTCGCCGGACCTCACCGGATCCCGCCGGACCCGAGGTAGCCGCCTCGGTTTTCATGAGAAAACCATTTGTTTTTTTCGAAACCCTAGATCCGTTTTTTATTAGATCCGGTTCGGTTTATTTTCGGTTTAGTTGTTTAGCGAACGACCGTTTTTACGTTCGTTTTAACAAACGGTTTTCACCATTTAGCCGCAAACAGCGAACGTCTGTTCGTTAGCCTGTTCGTCGGTTTTTCTTTTTCTTGGATTTTCCGTGATTATTTTCGATCGCGATTTCTAATCCGATTTTCGTTTTAGTATAACTTTTCGCTCGTTTATCGGAATCAAGCGATTCAAGCGCCTAGAGTTTCGTATCGAAACCCTCTTTCCGTTTAACCAACTTGAACAAGATTTTGATATAGTAAAATTTGACTTTAGTCCAGATTAGTAATCGGATCTTGTTTCTTTCGCATTTTGAGTTTCGTTGCTCCGTTTGATTTGATTCTTTTTGCAGACCGGAGTTTTTAAGTTGAACTTTCTGGTTAGATCCCTTATTTGAGTTTTACCCGCGCCCTTGTTTGATTTCTTATTGTATGCTTGTTTGATTGCGATAGAGTACCCGAAGTGCGAAGCGTGCTACATCGAGTCTCTAGGTTTTGCGGATCATCAGCAAGGCAAGTAACACTTTGATCATATCTCTTTATCACCCAGTTTTTATGCATTAGTTTCAACCCTCAAACATTGCATGGTTAGGACTTGATAACATGTTGGATTGGGGAATAGATGAGGTAGTACCTATTCACCTATTTATTATCAAACCCTTGGGAGTTACTTCTACGTATTGCTTATATTGCTATGTAATGCTCGTAGACGTGGATTGGGTTTGAGTGAAGCCATGACAGATGTGAGATTGTTAATTAATGGTTCAACTTAAGGTGGCAACTTTCATACACATCTGGGTGGATTGCTTGTCGGGCACCTGGAGAATCCAGTGTTGTCCTAGGATATCCCGGAGTACCCGTGTGATAATCCTAAGGTCCGCCACCCAGGCTCAAAGGGAACTGAGATATTTCATGCTAGAAACTTCCGTGTGCAGCCACAAGCTATTATGGGCTCTAGCATAGTTGAGTAAGTTGCGTGGAGCTCTTGAAGAGGTAGACTAGCAGACGTAGTGGGTTGTAGGTGGTATAGTCTACCCGGAGTAGAGAGTTAATGCTTCTGAAAGACTGTGTCTCGGTCATCAGTTTCTCAAACACCATGTAGTGTGGGAAAACCAACGGAGGAGACCGAGTCTTGTGGGGAAAAGTGTGCAAACCTCTGCAGAGTGTACAAGCTAATCATGGTTAGCCGTGTCCCCGGTTATGGACATCTTGAGTATCTAGTACTTGGATTATCATATGTATCTCATCACTCTAAATTAATATTGTTGGGTTGATAATTACTTTTTAATTGGGATTGAGTTGGAGGAACCTTCTCAATGATGTTTCAACTACCATGATAGTTAAATAAAATCTATGCCTTTGTTGTAGGGAAAAATTGGCTTTTCGCAAAACTTTAAACGTAGAGCTTTCCACCAGCCAAATATGCATATAGTGATAGCATTATTCTGTTCTTGCTCTACCGTGTTATATTGCCAGCATATTCCATGTGCTGACCCGTTTTCGGGCTGCAACGCATTATGTTGCAGACTTTTCAGACAAGGAGTAAGGTTCGTTAGGTCGTTGCCGTGCAGCTCAGCTATGCCGTTGGAGTTGATGGACTCACTTTATCTTCCAAGCCTTCCGCTGTTATTGCATTAGATGGCCTTAAGCCATATTTATTGTAATAAGTTCTCTTTTGAGATATTCGATGTAATAAGTGTGTGATTGCTACTCCGTTATAAATCCTTCGAGTACTGTGTGTGTCAGCATTACCGATCCAGGGATGACACTGAAGCACAGAGACTTGACCGTTTGAGGTCGGGTCGCTACAAGTAGATGCAGAATCGTTTCGGTCTAGTTGACACGGACGTGATGCCTATGTTCATGATCATGCCTAGATATTCTCATAACTATGCGCTTTTCTATCAATTGCTCGGCAGTAATTTGTTCACCCACCGTAATACTTGCTACCATGAGAGAAGCCACTAGTGAAACCTATGGCCCCCGGGTCTACTTTACATCATATAAGTTTCTGATCTATAATTCTAGTTTACTATTTATTTTATTTTGCAATCTTTACTTTCCAATCTATACAACAAAAATACCAAAAATATTTATATTATTATCTCTATCAGATCTCACTTTTGCAAGTGGCCGTGAAGGGATTGACAACCCCTTTATCGCGTTGGTTGCAAGGTTCTTGATTGTTTGTGCGGGTACTAGGCGACTTGCGTGTAGTCTCCTACTGGATTGATACCCTAGTTCTCAAAAACTGAGGGAAATACTTACGCTACTTTCCTGCATCACCCTTTCCTCGTCAAGGGAAAACCAACACATGCTCAAGAGGTAGCAAGAAGGATTTTTGGCACCGTGGCCGGGGAGATCTACGCTCAAGTCAAGAAATACCAAGTACCCATCACAAACTCTTATCCCTCGCATTACATTATTTGCCATTTGCCTCTTGTTTTCCGCTCCCCCACTTCACCTTTGCCATTTTATTCGCCCTTTTTCGTTCGTCTCTTTTCACTCACTTCCTGTGTGCTTGTGTGTTGGGTTGATTGTTTGTCATGATGGCTCAAGATAATACTAAATTATGTGACTTTTCCAATACCAACAACAATGATTTTATTAGCACTCGGATTGCTCCTATTATCGATGCTGAATCATGTGAAATTAATGCTGCTTTGTTGAATCTTGTCATGAAAGATCAATTTTCTGGCCTTCCTAGTGAAGGTGCCGCTACCCATCTAAACAACTTTGTTGATTTGTGTGATATGCAAAAGAAGAAAGATGTGGATAATGATATTGTTAAATTGAAGCTATTTCCGTTTTCACTTAGAGATCGTGCTAAAACTTGGTTCTCTTTGCCTAAAAATGGCATTGATTCATGGAATAAGTGCAAAGATGCTTTTATCTCTAAGTATTTTCCTGCCGCTAAGATCATCTCTCTTAGAATCGATATTATGAATTTTAAGCAACTTGATCATGAGTATGTTGCACAAGCTTGGGAGAGGATGAAATTAATGATACATAATTGCCCTACACATGGTTTGAATTTATGGATGATTATACGAAAAATTTATGCCGGGTTGAATTTTGCTTCTAGAAATCTTTTAGATTCGGCCGCGGGAGGCACTTTTATGGAAATTACTTTAGGAGAAGCTACTAAACTCCTAGATAATATTATGGTTAATTATTCTCAATGGCACACCGAAAGATCCACTAGTAAAAAGGTTCATGCGATTGAAGAGATTAATGTTTTGAGAGGAAAGATGGATGAACTTATGAAATTGTTTGCTAATAAGAGTGTTTATTCTGATCCTAATGACATGCCTTTGTCCACTTTGATTGAGAATCATAATGAAACTATGGATGTGAATTTTGTTGGTAGGAACAATTTTGGTAAAAACGCGTATAGAGGAAATAATTCTAGGCCGTTTCCTAATAATTCCTCAAATAATTATGGTAATTCCTACAACAACTCTTATGGAAATTTAAATAAGATGCCCTCTGATTTTGATACTAGTGTTAAATAATTTATGAGTTCGCAAAAGAATTTCAATGCATTGGTTGAAGAAAAATTGCTCAATATTGATGAGTTGGCTAGGAACGTGGATATAATTTCTCTTGATGTTGATTCTTTGAAACTTAGATCTATTCCACCTAAGCATGATATCAATGAGTCTCTCAAATCCATGAGAGTTTCCGTTGATGAATGCAAAGAAAGAACCGCTAGGATGCGTGCTAAAAAAGATTGCTTTGTGAAAGGGTGTTCTTCTAGTTTACATGATAATAATGATGAAGATCTAAAAGTGATTGATGTGTCTCCTATTAAATCTTTGTTTTACATTATGAATCTATATAAAGATGGGACTGGAGCTGAGTCAACTTTAGTTAAAAGCCGTCCCAATGATTCGGAGTTTTTAGATCTTGATGCTGGAATTAATAAAAGTGGGATTGAACCCACTATTTTGGATTTCAAGGAATTTAATTATGATAATTGCTCTTTGATAGATTGTATGTCCTTGTTGCAATCCGTGTTAAATTCTCCTCATGCTTAAGATCAAAATAACGCCTTTACTAAACATATCGTTGATGCTTTAATGCAATCTTATGAAGAAATGCTTGAATTAGAAGTTTATATTCCTAGAAAACTTTATGATGAGTGGGAATCTACTATTAAAATTAAGATTAAAGATCATGAATGCTATGCTTTATGTGATTTGGGTGCTAGTGTTTCCACGATTCCAAAAACTTTGTGTGATGTGCTTGGTTTTCGTGAATTTGACGATTGTTCTTTAAATTTGCATCTTGCGGATTTCACCATTAAGAAACCTATGGGAAGGATTAATGATGTTCTTATTATTACAAATATGAATTATGTGCCCTTAGATTTCATTTTTCTTGATATAGATTGCAATCCTACATGTCCTATAATTCTTGGTAGACCTTTCCTTAGAACGATCGGTGCAATTATTGACATGAAATAAGGAAATATTAGATTCCAATTTCCGTTAAGGAGAGGCATGAAACACTTTCCTAGAAATAAAATTAAATTACCTTATGAATCTATTATGAGAGCCACTTATGGATTGCATATCAAAGATGACAATACCTAGATCTATTCTTGCCTTTATGCCTAGCTAGGGCCGTTAAACGATAGCGCTTCTTGGGAGGCAACCCAATTTTATTTTTGTTCTTTACTTTTTGTTCCTGTTTAGTAATAAATAATTTATCTATCCTCTATTATGTTTGTGTTTTTTATGTTTTAATTAGTGTTTGTGCCAAGTAAAGCCTTTAGGATCTTCTTGGGTGATTATTGTTTGATCTTTCTGAAAAAAACGGAAAGTATGTGCTCACAAGAATAATTTTCATTTTTTACCAAAGAGCGATAAAATACCAATTCCAACTGTAGTAGATATCTATACAAATTATTTAGGTCCTCCTAATTTTTCAGAATTTTTGGAGTTACAGACGTATTCAAAACCTCCAGATTGCTACAAACTGTTCTTTTTGACAGATTCTGTTTTTCGTGTGTTGTTTGCTTATTTTGATGAATCTATGGCTAGTATCGGGGGGTATGAACCATAGAGAAGTTGGAATACAGTAGGTTTAATACCAGTATAAATAAAGAATGGGTTAATTACAATACGTTAAAGTGGTGGTTTGTTTTCTTATACTAACGGAGCTCATGTGATTTTCTGTTGAGTTTTGTGTTGTGAAGTTTTCAAGTTTTGGGTAAAGATTTAATGGATTTTGGAACAAGAAGTGGAAAGACCCTAAGCTTCGGGATGCGCAAGGCACCCCAAGTTAAAATTCAAGGACAACCAAAAGCCTAAGCTTGGGGATGCCCCAGAAGGCATCCCCTCTTTCGTCTTCGTCTATCGGTAATGTAAGTGCATCTAGTGCCACCTCTAGTTGGTTTTGGAGTATTGACGACAAACCTGGTTGAGGGACTAATGTGTTTGTGAGAATTTCAGGACAACACAGGTAGTGGTCCCTCATTGATTCGGTTTACCTACCAGAGATGACTCCTAAAAATGTATGAAGACATTGAAGACAAAGGTGGTATGTGAAGACATTCACATTGAAGACTATGACAAGAGAAGACATCGCGTGAAGACTATGGAGCGCGAAGACTTAGTTGTTTCATTGTTTCCTTTCTTCTTTGTTGAGTCATAGGAACCACCGTACTGTTAAGTGGGGTCCCAGTGAACAAAGTCAGAGTGGCTAAAGTGATGCTTAACCAAAATCCTATGTCTTTGAGTGAAGAAATGAGAGCAAAACTTATCCAGAGTTGGATAAGTCAGCTTTACTTGTAGCCGAAGTAAAGTTGCCGCCTGTGTTTGAAATTTGAGCGTTGGAACACGTGTCAGTTCCTTAGTGACCCAGGGTCATTTCGGACAAATCAGGTCGGGTTGCCTAGTGGCTATAAATAGCCCACCCCCTACACCATAAATTGGTGGCTGCTCAGAGTTAGTGCAGGCCTTTTGTCGTTTGAGAGCAACCCACCTCAAAGCCTTTGAGAGAGAAATCCTTGCAAGGACAAAGCCCTAAACACCCAAAGCCAAAGAGTGTTAGGCATCACTGAAGTCTTCCTGTCTGTGTGATCTAAAGACTTGTTACACTTGAGGACTGTGAATCCTCCAGCCGGTTAGGCATCGCGTTCTGAGCATCCAAGAGTCATTGTGGATCGCCGGTGAACGAAGTCTGTGAAGGTTCGGAAGTCTACCTTGAAGACTTACTAGAGTGATTGAGCGAGGACTAGGTGTCCTTAGCTCAAGGGGAATAAGGTGAAGACACGGTCTTCTGAGTTAAATCTCAGCTTCCCTAACCAGACGTACATTTGTCACAGCAACTGGAACTGGTCCAACAAATCATTGTCTTCAATAAGCAACTAGTTCTATCCTTCCCATCTCTTTATTTACAGTTGGTCCTTGTGAAGTCATTGCCTGTTTGCATTGTCCATTTGTCTTCACTGTGTGACTGTTTGTTCTGATTGGTTTCATACTATCTTCCACCCTGATCTGTACTACCTAGCTGCTATTAGTCTTCGTGCTCTCACTTCATTGAATACTTGACTATGGCTTGTCTAGTGTAGTCTACCTTCCGCTGCATGGTTATAGATTCATTTCTATCATTTGTCTTCGAAACTCCCATGTTTTGAAGACTTTCATAAAAATCGCCTATTCACCCCCCTCTAGTCGATAACTAGCACTTTCAATTGGTATCAGAGCAAGGTACTCCCTTATTCTGTGTGATTCGGTTTAACCACATGGAGTTTTAGCTATGTCGACTGCATGGATAATCAAAGTCTCCACTGCGTGCCCTATCTTTAATGGCAGTGATTATCCCAAATGGATAATCAAAGTCTCCACCATGAGGAAGCGACTCCCTGCAATGGACAGTGAGCTTTGGACGGTTACGGAGATTGGCCTCGCCGACTTATGCAAGATGGCAAATGCCGAACACATTCAGAAGTTCACTCTTCTAGATGTCAAGGCGAAGGGCATTATATGCTCCTCTCTGTCCAGAGATGAGTTCAGGCGCATCATGCATCTCTACAATGCAAAACTTATATGGGATCGGATTTCTGATGTTTATGAAGGTCATCGGACACGTCAGGATCCCTGGTTCCTCGACTTCAAGGAGTCACTTAAAACAATGTCTCCCAAACCCGAGCCATCCTCTCCAACCTACTGCTTCATGGCACGTGGTGCCAAGGTAAACTCACGCAATGCTCACTATCAAACATCCAGTGAAGATGACTCTGATTGTGATTCCAAACCCAGCTACAAAACACTTGCTAAAATTGCAACTGAACAATAAAAAGCTATGGAACATATTCAAAAATTGTTAGACAAAAGCGATGACCTGTTGGCCGCGGAAATGACTCGATCTCAGTCCTTAGTTGAAGACATAAAAAAATCTTCATGTTAAGTATGAGGAACTTGAAATTCTTCATGAAACGCTCTCAACAACTCATGAAAAGCTTTCCTATGATTATCTTCAAAGGAAGCAAGAACTAGAGAAATTGAGAGCAGTTCAGGAAGATCTTCAAAAGGAAAACGAGTCACTTCGCGCTCAACAGATCAGTCCCGCTCAGGAAGGATTTGAACCACCATGTCTATAATGCCTTGAGTGTGATAATGCTACTTCTGTTGCTGAATGTTCTAATGCTGCTACTGTTGCAATATCTTCAACCATTGATGTGGTAACTAACCCCTCTGCTGAGGATGCCACTGCTATTGCTGATTAAAATGCTAGGTTGAAGACATTGCTTGAAACAGGGATGTACAAAAGTCTCAAAGGGCATCAAACACTATGTGACATCCTCAAAAGGCAGATTCTGAACCGAAACCCTAGGAAAGAGGGTGTTGGGTTCGAAAGGAAAATGAATGCTGATGGCTCTTACTGGAAGTGTAAGAGCATCTAGTGCCACCCCTAGTTGGTTTTGGAGTATTGACGACAAACCTGATTGAGGGACTAATGTGTTTGTGAGAATTGCAGGATAACACAGGTAGAAGTCCCTCATTGATTCGGTTTTCCTACCAGAGATGACCCCTAAAAATGTATGAAGACATTGAAGTCAAAGGTGGTATGTGAAGACATTCACATTGAAGACTATGACAAGAGAAGACATCGCGTGAAGACTATGGAGCGCGAAGACTTAGTTGTTTCGTCGTTCTTTTTTCTTCTTTGTTGAGTCATAGGAACCACCGTACTATTAAGTGGGGTCCAAGAGAACTAGTCAGAATGACTGAAGTGATGCTTAACCAAAATCCTATGTCTTCAAGTGAAGACTATGAGAGCAAATCTTATTCAGAGTTGGATAAGTCAGCTTTGCTTGTAGCCCAAGTAAAGTTGTCGTGTGTGTTTGAAATCTGACCGTTGGAACACGTGTCAGTTCCTTAGTGACCTAGGGTCATTTCGGACAAATCAGGTTGGTTTGCCTAGTGGCTATAAATAGCCCACCACCAACAACCATAAATCATTGGCTGCTCAGAGTTAGTGTACTTCTTTTGTCGTTTGAGAGCAACCCACCTCGAAGCCTTTGAGGGAGAATTCCTTGCGAGGATAAAGCCCTAAACACCCAGAGCCAAAGAGTGTTAGGCATCACTTAAGTCTTCTTGTCTATGTGATATGAAGACTTATTACACTTGAGGACTGTGAATCCTCCAGCTGGTTAGGCGTCGCGTTCTGAGCATCCAAGAGTCATTGTGGATCGCCGGTGAACAAAGTCTGTGAAGGTTTGGAAGTCTGCCTTGAAGACTTACCCGAGTGATTGGGCGAGGACTGGGTGTCCTTAGCTCAAGGGGAATAAGGTGAAGACGCGGTCTTCTGAGTTGAATCTCAGCCTCCCTAACCAGATGTACAGTTGTCACAGCAACTGGAACTGGTCCAAAAAATCATTGTCTTCAACGAGCCACTGGTTCTATCCTTCCCATCTCTTTATTTGCAGATTGTTCCTTGTGAAGTCATTCCCTGTTTGCATCATCTATTTGTCTTCACTGTGTGACTGCTTGTTCTGATTGGCTTCATACTATCTTCCATCCTGATCTATATTGCCTAGCTGCTATTAGTCTTTGTGCTTTCATTCCATTGAATACTTGACTATGGCTTGCTTAGTGTAGTCTACCTTCCGCTGCATGGTAATAGGTTTATTTCTATCGTTTGTCTTCGAAACTTCCATGTTTTGAAGACTTACATAAAAATCGCCTATTCACCCCCCCTAGTCGATCACTAGCACTTTCTGTTGGTATCAGAGCAAGGTACTCCCTTGTTATGTGTGATTCGGTTTAACCACCTGGAGTTTTAGCTATGTCGACTGCGGGGATAATTAAAGTCTCCGCTGCGTGTCCAGTCTTCGATGGAACTGAATATCCCTAGTGGAAGAATAAGATGCGCATGCATCTTGAAGCCCTTGATGTCGACCTATGGTATGTCATCAAGAATGGCGTTCCCAAGGCAGGTGAAGGTGTCACTGCTGCTGATGTCAAGAAGTTCGTTCAACTAGACTCCACTGCCAAGAACATCATCTGTGGTCATCTAACCAAAGGACAGTATGGCCGTGTGAGTGCTTTGGAAACATCTAAGCTAGTCTGGGACTGGCTCTCCAAGGTCAACGAAGGCGTCTCAACCCAGAGAGGTCAAAGAATCAGTGTCCTTCGCAATCTCTTCAACCGCTTCAAGAGAAACGACAATGAGAATGTTCAGCTCACGTTTGATCGACTCACTAACATCACAAATGAACTTCAAGCCCTTAGCGCTACTGAGATCACCAAGCATGAAGTCGTCACGACACTCCTGAGATCACTTGACAGCTCGTTTGACACCCTAGCCTGGATGATTCAAGAACGTCCTGATTTCAAGACTCTCGATCCGTCTGACATACTTGAGAGGCTCAACACACATGAGTTTCAGCTTTTTGAGAAAAGAGACATCTATGGTCCCAACTATGGGCGAACTCGGGCCCTGAAGGCAAAAGCTGTCTCTTCATTGAAAGAAGAATCTGACAGCAGTTCTGATGATCCTGAAGACATTGGAAAGGAGCTTGCTATGCTTGTGAAGAAGTTCCAAAAATTCGCCAAGAAGAAAGGCTTCAGAAAGTCTTCACGATCAAGCTCAAGGAATGATGAAGCTTCTGCTCATGACTACAAGAAGAGAACATGCCACAAGTGCAAGAAACCTAGCCACTACATCTCTAAGTGTCCACAGTGGGAAAATGAGAACAAGAAGAAGAACAAGAGCAAGGAGTAAGATTCTGACGACAAGAAGAAGAAGAAATACTCAAAGTCTTGTTCCAAGTCTTCCTCAAAGTCTTCATCTCACAAGAAGAGCTCATCTGGCAAGGCTCGTGTGTTTGTTGGCAAGGAAATGGATTCAGAGGAGGAGTCCGCTTCTGAGGAGGCGGAGGTGGAGTCTGAGGAGGAGTCCGATTCTGGCGTTGCAAGTCTGGCTACAGCATACGTTGCCAAGTCCATCTTCAACACTGAAGACAATGGATTCATCACCGACACCGATGCAAATGACAAGGACTACTCTGCTCCCACCTACTGCTTCATGGCACGTGGTTCCAAGGTAAACACACACACTACTCGCTATCAAACATCCAGTGAAGATGACTCTGATTGTGGTTCCAAACCCAGCTACAAAACACTCGCTAAAATTGCAACTGAACAACAGAAAGCTATGGAACACATTCAAAAACTGTTAGACAAAAGGATGACATGTTAGACGCTGAAATGACTCGATCTTAGTCCTTAATTGAAGACATAAAAAATCTTCATGTTAAGTATGAGGAACTTGAAAGTCGTCATGAAATGCTCTCAACAACTCATGAAAAGCTTTCCTATGATTATCTTCAAAGGAAGCAAGATCTTGAGAAATTGAGAGCGGCTCATGAAGATCTTCAAAAGGAAAACGAGTCACTTCACGCCAAATAGATCAGTTTCGCTCAGGAAGGGTTTGAACCACCATGTCTTAAATGCATTGAGCGTGACAACGCTACTTCTATTGCTAGATGTTCTAGTGCTGCTACTATTGCAATACCTTCAACTGTTAATGTGGTAACTAACCCCTCTGTTGAGGATACCACTGCTATTGCTGATGAAAATGCTAGGTTGAAGACATTGCTTGAAACAAGGATGTACAAAAGTCTCAAAGGGCATCAGACACTATGTGATGTCCTCAAAAGGCAGATCCTGAACCGAAACCCTAGGAAAGAGGGTCTTGGGTTTGAAAGGAAAATGAATGCTGATGGCTCTTACTGGAAACCTGAGCAATACCCCAAAACCACATGGGTTGCTGCAAAGGAACCTTCAGTGGATCCCTGTCTGGCTTCACTTGTGCTAATCCCATTGTTATTGATGAATCCCTTGATGCAAACTATAAACTGTTTAAGAATCAGAATGGTGAAGTGTTTGCCAGGTATATTGGTACTAACTACAGGAATGGGCCACCTATGAAGAAAGTCTGGGTGCCGAAAAGGTTGTTGGAGAATCTTTCTGTGAATGTTGTCATGACACCACAAGTGAAGAAGACAAACCCCAGACCACAGGCTTCATACAGAGAAATGACTCACCTGAGTCGCACTAATGCAAATGTTTTGCAGGGAAACCATACTCAGGCCTATGAATATGAGCGCGTTTCATCAAACCGCCATGTTCATAAGACCAAGAACTACTCTGCTTATTCTTATGAGTACTATTGTCCACCTGCAAGACTTTTTGCTAGGGCTCCAAAGCCAAAGTTCTCAGATGCTGCACTTAGACTCATTGCTTCGAAGCCACCCTTGAAGATGTGGCTGGCTAAGAAAACTTAACTCTCTTTTGCAGGGAAGGGTCTCCAGCCGAAAATCAAATTCGTCTGAAGATATTGCTGGGGACCTTAAACATCTTGTAGGGTGCAAGATCAAATGCCCAAATGGTCTTATTATGTATTTTGTTCCTAAGTCACTTGCTACTTGCCCTATTAGTCCTAACCTCGATCTAAGCTTTCATAATCCACTTGCTCGTCAAATGTTTATGCTTCACAATTCTCTTCGAGAAGCCTATCCCCCTAACTGCACTATAGGGTATGACACCAGCTGCTTCAGAATGGATTATTGATAGTGGGTGTACTAGTCACATGACTGGCAAGCGAAGTCTTCTCATGGACTCAACTTTACGTCCATCTGACAAGAGTCACATCACATTTGCTGATACTAGTAAAAGCAAGGTATTGGGTCTAGGTAGAGTTGCAATCTCGAGGGATCAACACATGGATAAAGTAATGCTTATTGAATCCCTTGGTTTCAACTTAACGTCTGTCTCAATGCTTTGCGAGTTAAACATGATTGTGATATTTGGAAAATATCGTTGCCTTGTTCTAATGGAATCTGACAAGTCTCTAGTCTTTGAAGGGTATCGGAAAGATGATTTGTACGTGGTAGATTTCTCAGCAGGACCACAGCTTCCCGTATGTCTTTTAGCAAAAGCTTCAGAATGCTGGCTCTGGCATCGGAGGCTAGGGCATGCTGGCATGAGGAACTTGCACACTCTTGCAAAGAAGAAGCATTTCATAGGCATCGAGGGCGTCAAGTTCAAAAAAGGATCACTTATGCAATGCCTGTGAAGCAGGAAAGATGACGAGGGCCAAGCATCCCTCGAAGACAATCATGACAACGACTCATCCCTTTGAACTGCTTCACATGGACCTCTTTGGTCCCACTCACTACTCAACTCTTACTACTACTGCTTGTATGGCTTTGTAATTGTTGATGATTATTCAAGATATACTTGGGTGCATATAATACTCTACAAGACTGAAGTGCAGGATGTCTTCAGACGCTTCGCCAATTGAGCCATGAACAACTATGGTGTCAAGATCAAGCACATCAGAAGTGACAATGGCACTGAATTCAAGAACACTGGCCTAGACACTTATCTTGATACTTTGGGAATCACTCATGAATTCTCAGCTCCGTACACGCCGCAGCAGAATGGCGTCGTGGAACGCAAGAACAGAACACTTATTGAGATGGCCCGGTAGATGCTCAATGAATATAAGACTCCAAGAAAGTTCTGGCCTGAAGCCATTGATATTGCATGCCATATCATCAACCATGTTTATCTTCACAAGCTTTTGAACAAGACATCCTATGAGATCCTTACTGGCAAGAAGCCAAATGTCAGTTACTTCAGAGTATTTGGTGCTAGGTGCTGGATCAAGGATCCACATCACACTTCAAAATTTGCACCGAAGGCACATGAAGGTTTTATGCTTGGATATGGAAAGGATTCGCACTCCTATAGAGTCTTCAACCTCTTTCACTATAAAGTGGTTGAAACTGTGGATGTGCGGTTCGATGAGACTAATGGCTCGCAAAGAGAGCACTTGCCAAATGTGCTAGATGAAGCTCCATCCAGTGAAAACATCAAGCTTATGGGAACTGGAGAAATCAAACCATTTGAAGTACCGCCTGAAGAGGAACTTATCATTTCTGCACCAAATCAACCTGAAGACAATGCTCAGCCTGAAGACAATCCTTCAAACGATGACAATGATCAGCAAGAGCAAAATATTCGTCTAGTTCATCCTCGTGTTGCAAATGAAGTACATATTGAGAAGATAATTGATAGCATCAATGCACCTGGTCCACTCACCTGGCACCAAAGGAATCGCATCACTTAGCTGTGAAGCGAATTCTTAGATATTTGGCTCACACCCCAACACTAGGATTATGGTATCCAAAGGGCTCAGAGTTTGATCTAGTTGGATTCTTGGATGCTGATAATGCTGGTGACAAGGTGGAGTGCAAGTCTACATCAGGCACATGACATTTTCTAGGACGATCACTTGTATGTTGGTCTTCAAAGAAGCAAAACTGTGTATCTCTCTCCACTACTGAATCTAAATACATTGCTGCTGGATCTTGCTGCGCTCAGCTTCTATGGATGAAGCAAACACTCAAAGACTATGGCATTCATCTGAAGCAAGTGCCACTCTACTGCGACAACGAGAGCGCCATCAGGATTGCCAACAACCCAGTTTAGCACTCGAAGACAAAGCACATTGAAATTCGTCATCACTTTCTTAGAGATCATGTTATGAGGGAAGATATTGATATCATACACGTCAACACTGAAGAGCAATTGGCAGATATCTTCACAAAGCCCTTGGATGAGAAGAGGTTTTGCAAGTTACGGTGTGAGCTAAATATCTTGGAATCCTCAAATGTCCTGTGATCAGGCACACTTCCTAACACTTGTGCATGTTGATGACTTAGATGTGCAACACACGAAGTAACGTATGTCTTCAATCAATGAAGACTTGCATTCTGAGTGTGAATACATTAACGTGGAATTTGACTTCAGAGTGCCACAAAAGTTGTGCGCCGTGTCTGGGTCTAATACTTCCTATACGGTGGGTAACGCCACCACAAAATTCTTCCCTAAGAAGTGTTTCTCACATGGCGTTACATTTGCAAAGTCTTCGCTTTCTGTTTTTCTTGAATGTTAACATGACCTCATGTTTATCTTCAACATACTGATTTGGTTTCTGTCCTCTACAGCATTCACTTATAGCTATGGCTTCTTACTGAATCTTTTGAACTAAGTGAATGTGATTGGACCCTAACCCCTCTATGCTTCTTTCCTAAGTCTATCTATCCAAATCATATGCATTCTATTGACACTGTCAAAATGTCTTCTCTGCATTCCTTGTCAGCAGAAGACACAGAGACAAACATTAATCCGTTTTCAATGCTAAATCCTTCCACCTGAAACCCGGAGAAGTGGGAACGACCACCCGACAATCCAGGCGTGAGTGGGAATGTGGAACAACCTCCGATGTGTTGCATGATAGCCTCGTGTCCTTCAGATGTGAACCGCTAGGGGCACCTGTGTAATAACACTGTGCCGTCCCTGTCCCTATAAATACACGCCTCACCACAGTCATTATCCTTTCTCCCACTCTAGCACAAACCCTAGTGCCACCGCTAGCCCTCGACGACACCGGCGACGAAGCGCTTAGCTGCCGCAACCTCACCGACGTCGTCTTCACGTCGGCCGCGGACATCGTCTTCTCTGCCGTCGCCGTAGGTGTCCTCCGTCGCCAAGTTAGGGCACGGAAGATCGAACTGCTCGGCCTCCTCTCCTGCTCCGTCTAGCAGTTCCTCGAGTTGTAAATAAAACCTCCTTCTTACGGTCTCTTTGATCCGATAGATTCATCCTTTTCTACCACAAGCAGTTTCTATTCACACAAGTTGGATCTATTTCATACTGCATCTCATAATATGCCTAGTATGTTCACTTATGCTTCACAAAGTAGTTGGATTCCTCACTTGTACTTGTTCGTGGATTCATACAAATCTAGAACCAACTCTCTATCTATGAGTGAATGTCTTCGCACTATGAGGTCAATGTCTTCTAAACTGATTTATCTTCAAAATCTTCTGAGAATGCATATGACCTCATCCCCTTCCCTCGCACCTTAATGCTGTCACAGGTACATGTCTGTGGGAGAATCCCTTGGTTCTCATAGTCTGCGTTCATTTGCAGAATTCTTACAGCATCATATAAATTCTCCTGAAGCCTGTTCTTGTCTGACCAGTAGACGGAAGACTTTGACAGTTTTGAAGCCTTTCAGTCTAAACTTCATGGCACCAGAAAAATCTGCAAGGAAGGGTGGCAGATAGCGTCGTGGCAACACCTCAAGAGATTTGCCTCCTGACCTCTATGAGCTGTACAAGACAGATCCAGAGGAGGACTACAATCAGCGGAAAACTCGAATCCAATGGATTCGAAGATATTGGGCAGAATAATGGTTCAAGTACAGGTTCGTGACCTAGGAGTATGCTGAGAAGAATGCCATCAAGCGACCATGGGGAGACATCCTATACAAAAATCTTCAACCCAGGTCTAGAGCTGAAACCATTGAACAAGGCCTCTATCCTTGCATGGTCCGTGGACCACAGCCTGCAGATGCAGACCCATCGTCATTGCTATGGTGTCGTGACGACAATCTGTTCAAGCGCAACCTTCAGTTTGCCAGGAACTCGGCCAAAGAAAACAAGAAGTCACGGGGATTAGACTTCAACCCAGGTCCCTCTGCTCCTCGTGCCGATCGCTCACGCGAAGCTGAACCCAATCTTGTTGGGCCCTTCTACAACCTATAAGGTCTCATCACTCATATTATGGTTCAAGGGGCAGTCATGGATCAACCTGCAGATGATGCTGAATCTGACGAAGCGCCTGCACCACCGAAGCCAAAGAAGCTGAAAAAGCCTAAAGCTTCAAAGCCTGCCCCTACACCAAAGGTCTCACGGGTGAAGCCTCTGGCCACTGCACCTCCTGAACACAGTGTGAAGTCTGAAGATCTGTCACGCATCTCCAAGCCCTCCAAAATGAAGATGCCCATGCAACCCACCAGCCAAACACTGACCCCTGCTGCTATTCTGCGAAATGAGAATGACGCCTTGGATCTGTCCAGCGATGACGATCTTGGCGATGACGCTCTTGAGCAGTTGATCAAGAGCAAGCAAGAGGCAGAAATCTTCAATGACCTTCCTCTCTTTGATGTTGAAATCATCAACACATTCATTGATGAGTGATGATCTTCAGCTTCCCGTTGGCCTCAGCGTCGCCTTCCACGGAGCCATTGCTGCTGAGCTGGCTCTAGCTCAGAAGATTGTTGAGCTGAAGCATAAGATAGATTATCAAAAGGCTCAGTTCAGGAAGCATATGGCCAGGCTCAATGTTGCAGACATTCAGAACTTCCAGACCATGATGCATGAGCTTAAGGAAGCATTCCGAACCAAACGCGAAGAAGCCAAAGGTTCTCGTGAGCGCATGAAGGATCTTGCTGCTAAATGTGTTCAAGGATACAATGAAGATGAAAAGCGCAAGGCCTTGGGGTGACCAGGCATCGACCCCAGAATGGCGGCCAATAATAAGAAGAAGCCAGCTGTGGCAGAACCCGAAGCACCAAGGAAGGAAGTAATCCAATTGTCTTCCCAGCCAGTATGACAAGCTCGAAGCCTAAGGTCCCCACAGTGGCTTCAGAATTGAAGAAAACAAGGGAAGCTGAAGCTGAAGCCAGAAGCACAAAACCAAGGGCACCACTGATGATGCTCCTCCAACTAAGAAACGCAAAACCAAGAAGAGAGATCGGGCTTCTCCCACAGAGCCCCTTGAGGTCGAGCCAATCTCAGTGGCTCGTCCTGCGTATGAAAATCAAGAACGCCAAGTGATAGTTCATGAGCCTACTTCCCCAGAGGCTCCTGACGCTGAAGACAATCCAACTGTTGACCCCACCGCAGCTGAAGACATTGGTCCTCACGACAATGTTGAAGATGATGAATTCCTTCCTCAGATCGATCACCAATTGGTATCATCGCCTGTGCTCACGCACAGCGAACTCATCAGCATTGGTCGTCCTCTGACGCCAACTGCTCATGATGCATCGTGGGCTGATCACCCACAACGACAAGACACCCCAAGTTCTCCCCAACCTCAAGCTACCTCACCAGTGCAAGATGACGATGACTTTGAGGCCCAGCACACTCCATCTCCGCAAGCGTCGCCAGCATTACGTAGGCTTCGCAAAGGACCAAGGCCCCAAGTCACTCCCACTATGCACGTATCTGAGTCTGAAGCCAAAATGGCTGAAGATATTCCGGCTGCATCAGCCGATGAAGAAGAAGAACCAAGAGGTACACCCCCGTCCCACCAAGATGTTGTTCTCGAGGAGAACGTGTCCGACCCTCTGGCTTCTGAAGTGGAGGTTAACAACCCTGAGGCGGCCACCAACATCATCGCTGAAGCCAATGACGTTGTCATGGCTGAAGCTAATGCGGCGCCTGAAGCTACTGTGGTGCCAGCAGTCCAAGCGCCTGAAGCCACTGCAACACCCGAAGTCAATACTGAAGCACCTGAGGTACAAGCACCTGAAGCCAATGTGGCCCATGAAGCTCATGTCAACGACAATGCCAATGCTCATGTTCCCCCTCCAAGATCTCATACAATTGAGCTGGCATTTGATCGTGGCCAGCCTGTTATGGTCCGCTAGCCCATTCTGGTTCCTCCACCTGCTGCGGGTCCATAATTTGAATATCATGTTGAGCACATACCTCAAGTCCAAAAGCCCAAGCCAAGACTTCCACGATTCCCAGGCACTGCAACTTCACCTGGGGTCTTCAATGTGAATGGCTTCGTGGCACATAACACCTTCTTCAACAGCGCCAAGAACCCTTATACCAAACCTCGCATTTCATCAGATCGGTTCTGGAGCTATCAGCAGCGTAGCTACTATTCCTGCGTCCTATACAATCAAGGGCGCATATTTCCACATATGCGCCTTGACTCTGAAGCTATAGCTGGCATGCCCTATCTTGAAGAAGCATTGGATTGCTTCAGAGATGCTGGACTGCTGCAGTTTGTCACAGATAAGGAACACTGGAATGAAGAGCTTCTGCTACAGTTCTATGCAACTCTTCACATCCGAGGCTACAACAGGGATCCAAAGAATTGGGTCCTTGAGTGGATGACAGGCAATGTCCATCATGAAGCCAAAGCTCTTGATATCATTGAGCTCACAGGCCTGCCCACTCCTGGTGAATACTATGAACCAGGTTGTCAACAATACCAGAATGCCTTGGAAAGCATTTTTCAGAAGCCAGAACCCAACATGAGTCAAATGCTGAGCATGATGAAGCCTTTGCCTCACGACGCTGAATACATGTCTGAATTCTTTGTTGAAGACCTAGAGTACCTACCTCGCACCATTTACCATATCATCAGAAAGACTCTATGGCCTGTCAAAGGACATTCATCTGCAGCGAAGCTTGAAGGAGCAATGAAGACTTTGGTTTTCTATATCTTCAATGGCATCAGCTTCAATGCTCAAGACTACTTTATCAGCCAGTTGGCTGCATCTGGCTCCGACATTTTTTGGTTGAAATTCTATGCTCCATGGGTCATGTGTCTTATCAAGCGTCACTCTGCCTTCAGCTACTAGCCGTCTGCGCACAATCATCTTATATTCTTGCCAGAGGTTGATCTGTCAGTTGAAGCTATTTACCCAGAGCCTGCTAAGGATCCCATTTATCTTCACAATGTTGATCACCAAAGCTTCACCCAGCCTATTGAAGGAGTTCCAGCAGTTTCTCGTGTTTATCCCCTTGCTGGAAACACGCGTGCCCCTCGCGCTCAAACTGACGCCACTGGTAGCACCATTGCGCAAAGGCCTCGAAGGTGATCTCGTTTCCTAAATGACTGAGAGCTTCTCGTCGCGCTATACCAGAAACAGGACAAACATCACGACTGGCTTAAGCGTCAGATGCAAAGCCTCTTGGTGGATGTCAACCGCATTCGCAATCTTGCCACCAAGAATGCCTTTATCACTCATGAAACCTGTCGGAGGTCGTGGAAGAGTTTGACATTACTTAGTGCTGAAGCTCATCTGCAAGACGATGGCTTCACCGAACGGTTCAAGTTTGACTCAACTCCTCCCAGGAATGCTCACTTGCGTCAGACTCCCTCACTTGAAGACTCTGACTATTTGTCCTCAGCTGCAACAGTGAATGCCAGAGTCATTGATGACCAAGATGATGCAACTTCACCTCCTCCAACTTCAGCGCATGTCGACACTGCACCAAGTTCTTCTGCACCACCGGACCTCAACAACGACCCTGTTACCTCGCCTGCACCTCATGGGAACGAGTAGGCGCTCTATGTCTTCAAACATTTTTGGTCCTTACTGACAAAAGGGGGAGAACCATATGAGTTGATAGTCTTCAAGCGGGTCCATATGGGTGGTCGCTCTACCTTTTGCTACTTTTGCCAAGTGCTTACAACTCTTGCTTTTCGATACATTTGGTTCTTTGAGTTGTAACACTTAAACTCGATGGTCGTCTGCTACTTATTTGCTATTCTGTGAGGCGATGATAAATTCCGCATGTGTGATGATAAATTCCACACTTAGGTCATTTTGCAGACGTCCATTTTTCATTATGCATGTCATTATCTTCGTTACATCATATCATGCATGATGAATTGTCATCATAGGTTGAAGAGGATCTCCATAAGTACAACCTGCCATGTGCATTTGCATTCCAAGAGCAAAGTACTTATATGCACATCTTCAGGGGGAGCCTTTGCAACTTATGAACACAATACCCTATCCTTTACAATTTCACATATTTTATTCCCCGTTGAAAACTTCAACCGGTTTGTCATCAATCACCAAAAAGGGGGAGATTGTAAGTGGATCTAGTGCCACCCCTAGTTGGTTTTGGAGTATTGACGACAAACCTGGTTGAGGGACTAATGTGTTTGTGAGAATTGCAGGATAACACAGGTAGAAGTCCCTCATTGATTCGGTTTTCGTACTAGAGATGACCCCTAAAAATGTATGAAGACATTGAAGTCAAAGGTGATATGTGAAGACATTCACATTGAAGACTATGACAAGAGAAGACATCGCGTGAAGACTATGGAGCGCGAAGACTTAGTTGTTTCATCGTTCTTTTTTCTTCTTTGTTGAGTCATAGGAACCACCGTACTGTTAAGTGGGGTCCAAGAGAACCAGTCAGAATGACCGAAGTGATGCTTAACCAAAATCCCACGTCTTCAAGTGAAGACTATGAGAGCAAATCTTATTCAGAGTTGGATAAGTCAGCTTTGCTTGTAGCCCAAGTAAAGTTGCCGTGTGTTTTTGAAATCTGACCGTTGGAACACGTGTCAGTCCCTTAGTGACCCAGGGTCATTTCGGACAAATCAGGTTGGGTTGCCTAGTGGCTATAAATATCCCACCCCCTACAACCATAAACCGTTGGCTGCTCAGAGTTAGTGTACGGCTTTTGTCATTTGAGAGCAACCCACCTCGAAGCCTTTGAGAGAGAATTCCTTGCGAGGATAAAGCCCTAAACACCCAGAGCCAAAGAGTGTTAGGCATCACTTAAGTCTTCCTGTCTGTGTGATCTGAAGACTTATTACACTTGAGGACTGTGAATCCTCCAGCCGGTTAGGCGTCATGTTCTGAGCATCCAAGAGTCATTGTGGATCGCCGGTGAACAAAGTCTGTGAAGGTTTGGAAGTCTGCCTTGAAGACTTACCCGAGTGATTGGGTGAGGATTGGGTGTCCTTAGCTCAAGGGGAATAAGGTGAAGATGCGGTCTTCTGAGTTGAATCTCAGCCTCCCTAACCAGACGTACAGTTGTCACAGCAACTGGAACTGGTCCAACAAATCATTGTCTTCAATGAGCCACTAGTTCTATCCTTCCCATCTCTTTATTTGCAGATTGGTCCTTGTGAAGTCATTGCCTGTTTGCATCATCTATTTGTCTTCACTGTGTGACTGCTTGTTCTGATTGGCTTCATACTATCTTCCATCCTGATCTATACTGCCTAGCTGCTATTAGTCTTTGTGCTTTCATTTCATTGAATACTTGACTATGGCTTGATTAGTGTAGTCTACCTTCCGCTGCATGGTAACAGGTTTATTTCTATCGTTTGTCTTCGAAACTTCCATGTTTTGAAGACTTTCATAAAAATCGCCTATTCACCCCCCCCTCTAGTCGATCACTAGCACTTTCAGGAAGCCTGAGCAGTACCCCAAAACCACATGGGTTGCTGCAAAGGAACCTTCAGTGGATCCATCCACCCTATCTGGCTTCACTTTTGCTAACCCTATTGTCATTGATGAATCCTTTGATGCAAACTATAAACTGTTTAAGAATCAGAATGGTGAAGTGTTTGCCAGGTATATTGGTACTAACAGCAGGAATGGGCCACCCATGAAGAAAGTCTGGGTGCCCAAAAGGTGTTTGGAGAATCTTCATGTGAATGTCGTCATGACACCACAAGGGAAGAAGACAAACCCCAGACCACATGCTTCATCTGGTCCAAAGGCTTCATACAGACAGAGGACTCACTTGATTCGCACTAACACAAATGTTTTGCAGGGAAACCATACTCGGGCCTATGAATATGAGTGTGTTTCATCAAACCACCATGTTCATAAGACCCAGAACTACTCTGCCTACTCTTATGAGTATTATTCACCACCTGCAAGACTATTTGCTAGGGCTTCAAAGCCAAAATTCTCAGATGCTGCACTTAGACTCATTGCTTCGGAGCCACCCCTGAAGATGTGGGTGGCTAAGAAAACCTAACTCTCTTTTGCAGGGAATGGTCTCCAGCAGGAAATCAAAGGCGTCTAAAGCTATTGCTGGGGACCTAAAACATCTTGTGGGGACAAGATAAAATGCCCAAATGATGTTATTATGTATTTCATTTTTGATTTGCTTAACATGCATCCTATCAGTTCTAACCTGGGTATGAGCTTTCATAATTGACTTGCTCGTCAAATGCTTATGCTTCACAATACTCTTTGTGAAGCCTATCCCCCTAACTGTTCTGTAGGGTATGACACCAACTGCTTCAGAATGGATCATCGATAGTGGATGCACTAATCATATGACTGGTGATCAAACTCTTCTCATGGACTCAAACTTACGTCCATCTGAGAAGAGTCACATCACATTTGCTGACCTTGGTAAAAGCAAGGTATTGGGTCTAGGTAGAGTTGCAATCTCAAAGGATCAACACATGGATAAAGTGATGCTTGTTGAATCCCTTGGTTTCAACTTAATGTCTGTCTCAATGCTTTGTGACTTGAACATGATTGTGATATTTGAAAAATATCGTTGCCTTGTTCTAATGGAATCTAACAAGTCTCTAGTCTTTGAAGGGTATCGCAAAGATGATTTGTACATGGTAGATTTCTCAGCAGGACCACAGCTTGCCGTATGTCTTCTTGCAAAAGCTTCATAGTGCTGGCTCTGGCATCGAAGGCTAGGGCATGCTGGCATGAGGAACTTGCATACTCTCGCAAAGAAGAAGCACGTCATAGGCATCAAGGGCGTCAAGTTCAAGAAGGACCACTTATGCGGCGCCTGCGAAGCTGGAAAGATGACGAGGGCCAAGCATCCCTCGAAGACAATCATGACAACGACTCAACCCTTCGAACTGCTACACATGGACCTCTTCGGCCCTACTCACTACTCTACCCTTACTACTACTGCTTATCTCTATGGCTTCGTCATTGTTGATGATTATTCAAGATATACATGGGTACATATAATCCTCTACAAGACTGAAGTGCAGGATGTCTTCAGACGCTTCGCCAATCGAGCCATGAACAACTATGGCGTCAAGATCAAGCACATTAGAAGTGACAATGGCACTGAATTCAAGAACACCGGCCTCGACACTTATCTTGATACATTGGGAATCACTCATGAGTTCTCAGCTCCGTACACGCCGCAGCAGAATGGCATCGTGGAACGCAAGAACAGAACACTCATTGAGATGGCTCGGACGATGTTCGATGAATACAAGACACCAAGAAAGTTCTGGCCTGAAGCTATTGATACTGCATGCCATGTCATCAACCATGTTTATCTTCACAAGCTTCTGAAGAAAACATCCTATGAACTTCTCACTGGTAAGAAGCCAAATGTCAGTTACTTTAGAGTATTTGGTGCTAGGTGCTGGATCAAGGATCCACATCACACTTCAAAATTTGCACCGAAAGCACATGAAGGTTTTATGCTTGGTTACGGAAAGGATTCGCACTCCTACAGAGTCTTCAACCTCTTTCACTATAAAGTGGTTGAAACTGTGGATGTGCGGTTCGATGAGACTAACGGCTCGCAAAGAGAGCACCTGCCAAATGTGCTAGATGAAATTCCACCCAGTGAATTCATCAAGCTTATGGGAACTGGAGAAATCATACCATTTGAAGTACCGCCTGAAGAGGAACTTATCATTTCTGCACCAAATCAACCTGACAATGCTCAGCCTGAAGACAATCCTTCAAATGATGACAATGATTAGCAAGAGCAAAATCTTTGTCCAGTTCATCCTCGTGTTGCAAATGAAGTACAGATTGAGAAGATAATTGATAGCATCAATGCACCTGGTCCACTCACTTGTTCAAGGGCAACACAACTAGCAAATTTCTGTGGGCACTTTGCATTCGTCTCAATATCTGAACCCAAGAGAGTTGATGAAGCCTTCATGGAACCTGAATGGATTCAAGCTATGCAAGAAGAGTTTCAACAGGTCGAGCTGAATAATGTATGAGAACTGGTCAAGCATCCTGATCCTCATAAACACAATATCATAGGCACTAAATGGATATATCACAACAAGCAAGATGAGCATGGTCAAGTTGTCAGAAACAAGGCTCGTCTCGTTGCTCAAGGATACACTCAAGTTGAAGGAATTGACTTCGATGAAACATTAGCTCCTATGGCTAGGCTTGAAGCTATACGCATACTGCTAGCCTATGCAAATCATCATAACATCCTTCTGTATCAAATGGATGTGAAGAGTGCCTTTCTCAATGGAAAGATTGAAGAAGAAGTGTATGTTGCACAACCGCCTGGTTTTGAAGATCCAAAATATCCTGACATGGTTTACAAGCTCAACAATGCACTGTATGGCCTCAAACAAGCCCCTCGTGCTTGGTATGGCACACTCAAAGACTTCCTGAAGAGCAAAGGCTTCAAACCTGGTTCCCTAGATCCCACACTCTTCACAAAGACATATGATGGTGAATAGTTTGTGTGCAAAATATATGAGGATGGCATTATCTTCGGTTGCACTAATCAAAAATACAGTGATGAGTTTGGACACATGATGCAAGAGCAATATCAGATGTCCATGATGGGCGAGCTGAAGTTCTTCCTTGGTCTTCAAATACGGCAGCAACGCAACGACATCTTCATATCTCAAGAGAAATACCTCAAACATTTCCTAAAGAAGTTTGAAATGCAAGACTGCAAAGGTTATACGACGCCAATGCGAACCAAAAGTCATCTGGGTCCTAACGCCAATGGTAAAGAGTTCGATCAAAAGGTATACCACTCCATGATTGGTTCTTTGCTTTATTTATGTGCATCTAGTCCAGATATCATGCTTAGTGTTTGCATGTGTGCCCGATTCCAAGCGGCACCAAAGGAATCACATCACCTAGCTGTGAAGCGAATTCTTCGATATTTGGCTTACACCCCAACACTAGGATTATGGTATCCAAAGGGCTCAGAGTTTGATCTAGTTGGATTCTCGGATGCTGATTATGCTGGTGACAAGGTGGATCACAAGTCTACATCAGGCACATGTCACTCTCTGGGACAATCACTTGTGTGTTGGTCTTCAAAGAAGCAGAACTGTGTATCTCTCTCCACTGCTGAATCTGAATACATTGATGCTGGATCTTGCTGCGCTCAGCTTCTATGGATGAAGCAAACACTCAAAGACTATGGCATTCATCTAAAGCAAGTGCCACTCTACTGCGACAATGAAAGCGCCATCAAGATTGCCAACAACCCAGTTCAGCACTCGAAGACAAAGCACATTCAGATCCGTCATCACTTTCTCAGAGATCATGTCATGAAGGAAGATATTGATATCATTCACGTCAACACTAAAGAGTAATTGGCAGATATCTTCACAAAGCCCTTGGATGAGAAAAGGTTTTGCAAGTTGCGGTGTGAGCTAAATATCTTGGAATCCTCAAATGTCCTGTGATCATGCACACATCCTAACACTTATGCATGTTGATGACTTAGATGTGCAACACACGAAGTAACGTATATCTTCAATTAATGAAGACTTGCACTCTGGGTGTGAATACATTAACGCGGAATTTTACTTCGGAGTGCCACGATAACTGTGCGCCGTGTCTGGGTCTAATACTTCCTATACAGTGGGTAACGCCACCACCAAACTTTTGTTTGGAGTATTTTCTGTTGGCGTTACATTTGCTATGTCTTCACATTTGGTTCGTCTTCAAATTTCTACGTGTCCTCATGTCTATCTTCACTATTGAGTTAGTCTTATTCGGATATATTCATATATTAGCGCTCAGTCCTCTACAACATTCACTTATAGCTATGTCTTCTCATTTTGAATCTTTTGAACTATGTGAATGTGATTGGACCCTAATCTTTCTATGCTCCCATCTCAAATCTATCTATCCAAATCATATGCATTCTATTGAAACTGTCGAATGTCTTCTCTGCGTCCTTGTCAGCAGAAGATACAGAGACAAACATTAAATTTGTTTTAAATGCTCAATCTTTTTTGCCTGAAACCCGGAGAAGTGGGAATGACCACCCGACAATCCAGGCATGAGTGGGAACGTGGAACAACCTCCAATGTGTTGCATGTTCGCCATGTGTCCTTCAGATGTGAACCACCAGGGGCACCTGCGTAATAATGCTGCGCCATCCCTATCCTCATAAATACACGCCACACCCCAGTCATTATCTCTTCTTCCACTTCTCCTTCTCGCACAAACCCTAGCGCCACCGCTAGCTCTCGACGACGCTGGCGACGAAGCGCTTAACTGCCGCGACCTCACCGAAACTGTCCTCACGCTGGCCGCGGACATCGTCTTCTCCGCTGTCGCTGTAGGTGTCCTCCGTCACCAAGTTAGGGCACGGAAGATCGAACCGGTCGGCCTCATCTCCTACTCCGTCTAGCAGTTCCTCGAGTGATAAATAAAAACTCTTTTTACAGTCCTTTTTTATCCGATAGATTCATCTTTTTCAGCCACAAGTGGTTTCTGTCCCAACAAATTGAATCTATCCTTTTCTGCATCTCATAACATGCCCAGTATGTTCACTTATGCTTCACAAAGTAGTTAGATTCCTCACTTGTACTTATTTGTGGATTCGTACAAATTTGGAACCAACTCTCTACATATGAGTGAATGTCTTCGCACTATGAGGTCAATGTCTTCTAAACTGATTTATCTTCAAAATCTTTTGGGAATGCATATGACCTCTTCCCCTTCCCTCGCATCTCTAATGCTGTCACAGGTACATGTCCGTGGGAGAATCCCTTGGTTCTCATAGTCTACATTCATTTGCAGAGTTCTTACAGCATCACATCAATTCTCCCGAAGCTAATTCTTGTCTGACCAGCAGAAGGAAGCCTTTGCACGTTCTGAAAGCTTTCAGTCTGAACTTCACGACAACAGAAAAATCAGTCAGGAAGGGAGGCAGACAACGCCAAGGGGGCATGTCAATGGATTTGCCTGAAGATCTTTATGAGTTATACAAAACTGATCCTGAAGAGAGCTATGGCTAACGCAAAACACGAATCCAATGGATTCGAAGATATTGGGCCGAGCAATGGTTCAAGTACAGATTCGTCACCAAGGAATATGTTGAAAAGAATGCCATCAAGCATCCTTGGGGAGATATTCTCTATAAAAATCTTCAACCCAAGACTAAATCTGAAGCTATTGCTCAGGGTTTCTACCCTTGCATGGTCCGTGGACTACATCCTGCTGATGCCGACCCATCTTCTCTGCTATGGTGTCGTGAAGACAATCTGTTCAAGCGCAACTACCAGTTTGCCAAGAACTCGGCCAAAGAGAACAAGAAGTCGCGGGGATTAAACTTCAACCCCGGTCCATCTGCTCCTCGTGCCAATGGCACATGCGATGCTGAACCCAATATTGTTGGGCCCTTCTACAACCTTGAAGGTATCATCACTCACATTCAGGTTCAAGGGGCAGCCATGGATCACTCTGCAGATGACGCTAATTCTGACGAAGCGCCTGCACCACCGAAGCCTGTGAAGCAAAAGAAACCAAAGGCTTCAAAGCCCTCTTCCGCACCAAAGGTCTCGCGGGCAAAGCCTCTGGCCACTGCACCTCCTGAAGCCAGTGTGCAGTCTGAAGATCTCTCTCGCATCTCCAAGTCAGACAAGATGAAGAAGCCCATGCAACCAACTGGTCAAGCATTGACCCCTGCTGCCGTTCTGAGGAACGAGAACAAAGCCATTTATCTATCTAGCGACGACGATCTTGGCGATGATGCTCTTGAGCTGCTTATAAAGAGCAAGCAAGAGGTGGAAATCCTCAATGATCTTCCCCTATTTGATGTGGAGATCCTGTACAAGTTCATTGATGAGTGGTTTGACAGCCCAGACCTCAGTTTTGATGATCTTCAGCTCCCAATTGGCCTCAGCGTCTCTTTCCATGGATCCATTGCTCCTGAGCTGGATCTTGCACAGAAAATTGTTGAGCTGAAGCACAAGATTGATTATGAAAAGGCTCAGTTCAAGAAGCACATGGCCAAGCTCAACGTGGAAGACGTCCAAAACTTCAAGGTCATGCTGCATGAGCTCAAGGAGGCGTTCCACAAGAAACGTGAAGAAGCTAAAGGTTCTCGAGAGCGCATGAAACACCTGGCTGCCAAATGTGTTCAAGGCTACAATGAAGCTGAAAAGCGCAAGGCTTTTGGGTGACCAGGCATCGACCCCAGAATGGCTGCCAAGACGAAGAAGAAGCCTGTTGTGGCCCAACCAGAAGCATCAAGGCATGAAGAACCTCGCAATATCTTCCCGGCCAGTATGATAGGCTCGAAGCCTAAAGTCCCCACAGTGGCTTCGGAGCTCAAGAAAACAAGGGCAGCTGAAGCCAAAGCCCGAAAGTGCAAGACCAAGGCCACCACTGATGATGCTCCACCGACCAAGAAGAGAAAAACCAAGAAGAAAGATCGGGCTGCTCCCACAGAGCCCCTTGTCGTCGAGCCAATATCAGTTGCTCGTCCTGCGTCTGAACACCGTGAGCGCTAGTTGATAGTTCATGAGCCAGCTTCCATAGAGGCTCCAGAAGTTGAAGACATTCCAGCTGTTGACCCCATCGCAACTGAAGACATTGGTCATCAAGACAATGTTGAAGATGATGAAGTCCTTCCTCAGATCAAACACAATGTGGTATCATCGCCCGTTCTCACGAACAACGAACTCATCAGCATTGGTCGTCCATTGACGCCAATTGCTCAGGATGACTCATGGGTTGATCACCCACAAGACTCCCCCCGTCAAGAAGAATCCCCAAGTACTCCCCCACCTCAAGTCACCACTTCGGTGCTTGAAGACAATGACTTTGTGGCCCAACCAACTCCCTCTCCAAAGGCGTCGCCCGCACTCCGCAGGCTTCGCAAAAGGACCAAGGCCACAGGTCACTTTGTCAAGTGTTCCAGGAGAAGAGCGCCAATCCATTTCACGACAAGTCTTTCCTGAAGCCTCTCCTAATGCGAACATACCCGAGTCTGAAGCCAAAGCGGCTGAAGATATTCCGGCTGCATCAGCCGATGAACAAGAAGAACCAAGACATGAAGAAGAACGTGTTGCTACCCCCCAACCAACCCTGAAGTTGTTCTTGAGGAGAACGTGTCCGACCCTCCAGCTACTCGAGTGGAGGTTGAAAATTCTGAGGCGACAAGTAACACCAACACTGAAGCCAATGACGTTGTCATGGCCGAGGCTAGTGTGGCGCTTGAAGCTACTATGGCGCCTGAAGTTAATGTGGTGTCAGAAGTGATTACACCTGAAGCCAATCTGCAGCCCGAAGCCAATGCCACTGCTCTTGTACCACCTCCACGGCCACACACTCTTGAGAAGGCATTCTATCAAGGCCAACTTACCACCGTCCGCTGGCCCATTCTGGTTCCTCCACCTGCTGCCGGTCCGCAATTTGACTATCATGTGGAGCACAGGCCTCAGGTCCAGAAACCAAAGCCAAGGCTACCAAGGTTTCGAGGTACTGCAACTTCACCAGGATCGTTTAATCTGAATGGCTTCAAGGCACACAACATATTCTTTGACAGTGCCAAGAACCCCTACACAAGGCCAAGAATTTCATCAGATCAATTCTAGAGTTATCAGCAGCGCAACTACTATTCCTGCATCTTATACAATCAGGGGCGCATTTTCCCTCATATGCGTCTAGACAGCGAAGCCATGGCTGGCCTGCCCTGCCTAGAAGAAGCCCTTGACTACTTCAGAGATGTTGGTCTTCTCGCATTTGTGACAGCAAAAGAACATTGGAATGAAGAGCTTCTGCTTCAATTCTATGCAACCCTCCACATTCGTGCCTACAACAGGGATCCGAAGACATGGATCCTTGAGTGGATGACGGGCGATGTACATCATGAAGCTAAAGCCCAAGACATCATCGAGCTTACAGCCCTACCCACTCCTGGCGAACATTATGAATCAGGTTGTCGGCTGCACCAAAATGCTTTGGTGAGCATCTTTAAAAAGCCAGAGCCGAAGATGAGTCAAATGCTGAGCATGATGAAGCCACTGCCACAAGACGCTGACTATCCTAAGGAGTTCTTTGTTGAAGACCTAGAGTAACTGCCCCGCACTATTTATCATATTATCAGGCGAACTCTCTGGCCGGTCAAAGGACATTCTCCTGCAGCGAAGCTTGAAGGAGCAATGAAGACATTGGTCTTCTATATCTTCAATGGCATCAGCTTCAATGCTCAAGACTTCTTCATCCGACAATTGGCTGCATCTGGCTCCGATATCTTTGGTCTGAAGTTCTATGCTCCATGGGTAATGCGCCTCATCAAGCTTCACTCTTCTATCAACTATTAGCCGTCTGCGCGCAATCACCTTATATTCTTGCCAGAGGTTGATCTCTCTGTCGAAGCCATTTACCCAGAACCTGCAAAGGAGCCAATTTATCTTCACAATGTCGATCATCAAAGCTTCACCCAGCCCATTGAAGGAGTTCAGGCCGTTTCACGTGTTTATCCCTTGGCTGGCAATACACGTGCCCCTCGCACCCAAACTAAAGCCACTGAAAGCACCATTGCTCAAAGGCCTCGGAAGCGTTCTCGTGTTCTCAATGACCGAGAGCTTCTCGTCGCTCTACATCAGAAACAAGACAAGCATCATGACTGGCTTAAGCGTCAGATGCAAAGCCTCTTGGTGGACGTCAATCGCATTCGCAATATTGCCACCAAGAATGCCTTTGTTACACATGAAACCTGTCGGAGGTCATGGAAGAGCTTGACATTGCTCAGTGCTGAAGCTGATCTTCAAGATGATGGCTTCTGTCGGTGTCAAAACCGGCGGATCTCGGGTAGGGGGTCTCGAACTGTGCGTCTAGGCAGATGGTAACAGGAGGCAGGGGACACGATGTTTTACCCAGGTTCGGGCCCTCTTGATGGAGGTAAAACCCTACGTCCTGCTTGATTAATATTGATGATATGGGTAGTACAAGAGTAGATCTACCACGAGATCAAGGAGGCTAAACCCTAGAAGCTAGCCTATGGTATGATTGTTGTTCGTCCTACGAACTAAAACCCTCCGGTTTATATAGACATCGGAGAGGGCTAGGGTTACACAGAGTCGGTTACAATGGTAGGAGATCTACATATCCGTATCGCCAATCTTGCCTTCCACGCCAAGGAAAGTCCCTTCCGAACATGGGACGAAGTCTTCAATCTTGTATCTTCATAGTCCAGGAGTCCGGCCGAAGGTATAGTCCGGCTATCCGGACACCCCCTAATCCAGGACTCCCTCAGTAGCCCCTGAACCAGGCTTCAATGACGACGAGTCCGGCGCGCAGATTGTCTTCGGCATTGCAAGGCGGGTTCCTCCTCCAAGTACTTCATAGAAGATTTTGAACACAAAGGTAGTGTCCGGCTCTGCAAAATAAATTTCCACATATTCCCATAGAGAGAATAATATTTACACAAATCTAATCTGCTGACGTATTCCGTAGCGTGACATCACACCACGGCCAAGTCTTTATTCGAATCATTTTAATGTCCCACCTCAGCGCGTTTAGCGAGGCGGTTTCCTTGGCACGTCTTGTCAAAGCAGAGATTGTGTCCCCTTATTCCGGGATTCTCATCAATACGGGCGTGGGTAACCCAACCGTGCCATTGATTATGGCGCTCGGGAGATAAGCAAGTTTTACCAGGCTGGTGGGGACGCATAGTCGCATCCACCCATATAAGGGGATAAGGATCCACCTTTTCATCCACGCCTTCTTCCTCCTTTGTCTATCCATTTCCGCGCACTCGAGCTCCAGCACCCAAGTCTGCACACCCCACCTCAACCTTCTCCAGCCATGTTCGGAGCGGGAAGCAAGTGGATGGTCTCCTCCATCACGGAGGGACACATCAAAAAACTGAGGAAGGCCGGATACTTGTCTAACGACATTGCGCACCGGCTTCCGGAAGAGGGGCAGCTCATCCCCACCCCTAGGCCCCATGAGAGGGTGGTGTTCCTCCCCCATTTCCTCTGCGGACTGGGCTTCCCTCTCCACCCATTTGTTCGGGGGCTCATGTTGTACTATGGCCTGGATTTCCACGATCTGGCCCCGAACTTTGTCCTTGATATCTCGGCGTTTATCGTTGTGTGCGAGGCTTCCTTCTGCATCCGCCCCCATTTCGGCCTATGGCTCAAGACTTTCAATGTCAAGCCAAAGGTGGTGCGCGGCACCCAGGTGCAGTGCGGAGGCGCCATGGTGGGCAAGATGCCCAACGTCCTATGGCTCGAGGGCTCCTTCGTGGAGTCCCTAAAGGGGTGGCAATCGGGGTGGTTTTACATCACCGAGCCGCGCAACCCTGAATTGGTCGCAGCCCCCGAGTTCCGATCCGGACCCCCTACGCGGCTCACCTCCTGGAAAGAGATGGGCCTATCGTGGGGTAAAGAAGGAGAGCTGACTGGACTCCAAACATGCGTCCAAACCCTGGTAGACAAGAAGCTCAAACTTGTCAACATAGTCCAGGTTATGCTCATCTGCCGGATCCTCCCGTGTCAACAACGGGCTTTCAACCTGTGGGAGTTCAACCCGGCGCAGCACCGAACTCTGGGCAGGCTCTTTGACACGACGTACGAAGATGCCTGGAAGGTGCTTTTCAAGGGCGCCGAGGCCCCCGCATCCTCTACCGAGGATCGCGGATTCAGCATGCAGCGTCACACTCGTGCGGTGAGCTGTTTTTACCTCTTACAGGGTATTAGTTTTTCATAGTTTGACTCCATGTAGGATCTAAGCTCCCTTACCTATGACAGGATTGGCAGGAGACGTCCGGACAGATCAACTGTCCGGCTCCTTTGCCCGAATGCCCAGCGGACACTCGCTTGGCGAAGCTGCTGGTTCCGCCACCCTATGTGGTGCCGGAGAAGAAGGCCAAGAAGAAGGCCACGGGGACTCGAAAGAGTGCCCGGTGCCTGGAGGTGTCGGTTTCATCATCCGACGACTCCAAGACGCACTCCTCCCGTGAAGACGAGGAGGAGGAAGAAGAGACCTCTCCCACTCCAGCGGGGGAAGGGAAGAAAAGGAAGGCCGCCCCAACTGGGGAGGCCGAAGGGTCCAAGAAGAGTAAAACCCTTCCTCCGGACTACTCCACCAACGCCGACGACGGCGAAGAGGAGTGGCCACTCAGGGCCAAGCCCCTGGCGAAATCGTACGTATCCAGATACCAGAGTGATTCATAGTATTCCTCCATTGCACAACTTTTCCTTACGTCGAACATGTTTATGCAGTCCACCCAAAGACCGGCTCGACGTGTCGTCGAGCGGTTCCCTAGATTCGTCGGATGTGAATTCGCTTCCGACGGCTACCTCCCCCCACCCTACGGACGACGCCGAGGTGGCGTCCCAACAGGTTCCAAGCCGGGAGGAGGTGGTCCTGGAGGCGCCGCAAGGCGACCTCCTGGACTCCAGGCGTAAAGGGGATAGAACCCCCAAGGGCTCCAAGTCCGGCCTTGAGTCGGACACCGCGCTGGAACCTTCAACGGTTCCGGACTCCGGTAGGTAGCCTCCTTCCAAGAGGAGCAAGCCTAACGAGCCGGCGACCTCCGTCCAACCGGAGGCACCGGACAATTTGCTGGAGGTGCTTAACGACGCCTCCATCGACGAGGAGCACCGCACTATTATGAGTGTGGTGATCCAGAAGGTTCAGTCCGCCAAGAGCGGACTGACTGAAGCCTGTGCCAGCCTTCTAACAGGCTTTGAGGTAAGTGAAGAATATGTAAAAATATTACCACATAGACAGTAGCCCCTGATGCTCTGTTCGGTGTTCGGAAAGAAAAGCCGAATAGAGGATCTAATAACATTCGCAGGAGTCTAACATAATCAAGTCAATATGCGTATGCAGGCTTCACTGCTGGCCTCCGCCGCACTGATTGCGGAGGTGGATACGCTGAAGGAAAACCTTGCGCGGTCCGAGAACGAGCTCGGCCATGCCAAGAGGCAACTCGAGGAGAAGGAAGGTAAGTAACACCTTGTGCAAGTATATAGAGAAGATGTGGTTGCAAAAAATGACAGGATCAACGTGCTATTATAGGGGCCACGACCGAGGTGGCAACCCTTAAGCAAGCGCTGTCCGAGGCCGAAAACAGAGCGGTCGCGGAGCGCACAGAGAGAGGGAAGCAGGAGGCGCGGGTGGAGGAGGTGCAGAAAGAGCTCCAGGCTCTCGTGAAAAAACACGAGAGTTTGGAGCTTGACTGAAAGACGCACGTGAAAGCCCTCCAAGAAATTGAAGCGATGAAGAAGATAGCGGCGAGTAAGGCATTCATTATGCAAAGCAAGCACGTGAAAGTGAATTGCTTGTTACTTACCCGAGTCCGGAGCTCTCCAGGAGCATTCACAGATTTGCCCCGCAGTGCGTCTGATGCCGCCACCTACTACCGAGCCAAGGAGGGGAGCTCGACGGAGAAGGTGTTCTGGTCTCAGTATGCTGAGGCAGGACACCTGGTGCCTTTGAGCGACTAGCTGAAGCAAATGGTCGAGCTCCATAAGGTGGCCGAACAGGCCATAAAGGGCTTCATAGTTCGGCTTTGGCCTGGGGAGGCTCTGCCTGGGAGCTACTTCGGGCTGGTGAGGCGGCTGGTGGATGCCTGTCCACGGCTTGAAGTAATCAAGCGCTCCGTCTGCATCGAAGGTGCCCATAGGGCGCTTGCCCGTGCTAAAGTGCACTGGGGCAAGATGGATCGGAGAAGCTGGTGAAGGACGGGTCGCCGCCGGGCAAGGAGCATCGCGTCCCGGAAGCGTATTATGAGGGCGTCCTGGAGGGTGCCCGCCTTATAGCGGATGAATGCT
Organism: Triticum urartu; assembly: GCF_003073215.2. Lineage (NCBI taxonomy): Eukaryota > Viridiplantae > Streptophyta > Magnoliopsida > Poales > Poaceae > Triticum > Triticum urartu. Next base: position 573,290,091 of record NC_053023.1, on the reverse strand, counting down.
CCAAATATGTAATTTTTGAGTAAACTCGCATTTGTGATCATGTACGCTGAAAACTTGTTCATATGCGCTAAGCAACGCTTTTGAATTTAAAATATTACCTTCTGTGCGGCCGTTTATCAAATTTGAGAGATGGCGAGTCGTCGGCTTCTGCCCCATGCCACGAGTGCTGGGGTGTTCGGGATAAACATGAGCGCTCTTTTTCCCATTCTTGGGTCCTTCGAGGGAGGTGCTCAACACAACGAACAAGGTAATCGGACTATAATGCTTGAACACTCTCACTTAGCCATAGAATTCTATAATTTTAAATTTTGGTGAAGCCCCTAGTGTTCGGAAGACCAAGTTCCGGGCGCTATCCACGCCTAGGCCGGACAAAGCCAACTCCTCGCTCTAAGCGGCATAAGTCTTTAGGGACTTGAAAACCTCTCGAACAGCGACCAGCTCTCGCCTCATCATGACGGTCAGTTTTAGCTTTCTCTACTAAGGTGCTTAACCCAGCTCAACTGGGGCACAATTGCAGTAGTTCTCCTAGTGCTACCTTAGCCGATATAACGAAACGTAAGGTACCAAAACATAGGAGCCGGGCAAACCCAACTATTGACCCAAGACATGATTCAGAGCCGACGCATATAATGCTATAAGTTCGGGGTGCCACACTTGTGAAAGTGTTCGAACTTCTCACACCGTATTGTGGGGTACTTAAGCCCCTGGCGTATTGGTCGTACCAAAGTGTACGGGTGCAACATGTCATTAATGAACATATATTCGTAAAAAAAAGTAATGCAATAATAGACGAAAGCTATGCATTGTTTATTTAAAAAAGCTGCGATCAAAGCAGAACGATACAAATAGTGCGATAAGCAAAAAATGGGACTATTTAACGTGTCCTTTCCAGGGGCGAGCTGCGGAATGGTATGTGAAACAGGTATACTGCTCATTATAGAGACCACCTTAGAGTTCCATAGTGCGGCGTAGCTTTCTGCTTCCCTAGTTGTATCGTTTGTGCGGCAATTATACTGCCGGACAAGCCTTCCGAAGAATGGAGTCCTGAAAATAAGAGAAAATTAAGAAATCGGCAGCCCCTAGTGCAGTTTAAGCCGCATTTCGGGCGTGCCGTGATGGTGCCTCTCCCCCTGTGCCCATGGTATTTCCAGAGCGTAGTTATGTACGCGCAACACTGGTTTCGCAAGTTTGCGAGGGCTGGGGTTGGGGCCGCATTGCTATGCTTGCTCGGAACGTGCCAGGCGGTCTTGTTGTAGGTTACTCCGGGCGCGCTTGATGGTGTCCAGACGTTTAATGGCCGGACTGAAGAATTGCCTTGAGAGGCTGCTTTGTACTTCCGCTGCGATAGCCGCCATATGCTCCTCCGTTCAGAGAGAGCGTTCAGTGTTTCCATTGACCATGATAACTCCTCAAGGGCCTGGCATCTTGAGCTTGAGGTATGCGTAGTGCGGCACCGCATTGAATTTAGCAAATGCGGTTCGCCCGAGCAGTGCGTGATAGCCACTGCGGAACGGGACTATGTCGAAGATTAACTCCTCGCTTCGGAAATTATCCGGAGATCCGAAGACCACTTCAAGTGTAACTGAGCCTGTACAGTTGGCTCTACACCTGGTATGACGCCTTTAAAGGTCGTTTTAGTGGGTTTAATCCTCGAGGGATCGATGCCCATTTTCCGCACTGTATCCTGGTAAAGCAGGTTCAGGCTGCTGCCGTCGTCCATAAGGACTCTAGTGAGGTGAAATCCGTCAATAATTGGGTCTAGAACCAATGCGGCGAATCCGCCACGACGGATGCTAGTGGGGTGGTCCCTTCGATCAAAAGTGATCGGGCAGGAAGACCATGGGTTGAACTTTGGGGCGACTGGCTCCATCGCGTATACGTCCCTTAGCGCACGCTTCCGCTCCCTCTTGGGGACGTGGGTTGCGTATATCATGTTCACCGTCCGCACTTATGGGGGAAAACCTTTCTGTCCACTTTTGTTCGGCGGCCGGGGCTCCTCCTCGTCATCTCTATGCAGCCCCTTGTCTCTGCTTTCGGCATTTAACTTGCCTGCCTGCTTGAACACCCAACAATCCCTGTTGGTGTCATTGGCTGGTTTTTCGGGGGTGCCATGTATCTGGCATGAGCGGTCGAGTATTCGGTCCAAACTAGATGGGTCCGGAGTATTTCTTTTGAATGGCTTTTTCCGCTGACCGGGTTTAGATCCTCTGAATCCGGCATTAACTACCATATCCTCGGTATTGTCGCTGTTAATGCGGCACTTTTTCTTGTTGCGACGCGACCTGCCACTGTTGTCCTTGGTATCCGAATTACCAGGGCTCTTGATCATGTTATTGCTGCGAGCTAGCCAGCTGTCTTCTCCCGTGCAAAAGCGGGTCATAAGTGTCATGAGGGCTGCCATAGATTTTGGCTTTTCCTGTCCTAGGTGCCATGCAAGCCACTCGTCGCGGATGTTGTGCTTGAAGGCTGCTAGGGCATCTGCGTTCGGACAGTCGACGATTTGATTTTTCTTGGTTAGGAACAGTGTCCAGAATTGTCTGGCCGATTCCTCTGGCTGCTGAATTATGTGGCTTAGGTCATCGTTGTCTGGTGGTCGCACATAAGTGCCCTGGAAATTGTCGAGGAATGCGGCTTCTAGGTCCTCCCAACAACCAATTGATTATGCTGGCAAGCTGTTAAGCCAATGCCGAGCTGGTCCTTTAAGCTTGAGTGGGAGGTATTTGATGGCGTGTAGGTCATCACCGCGGGCCATGTGGATATGAAGGAGATAGTCCTCGATCCATACCGCAGGATCTGTTGTGCCATCGTATGATTCGATGTTCACGGGTTTGAAACCCTCGGGAATTTGATGATCCATTACTTCATCTGTGAAGCATAGTGGGTGTAGCGCCTCTGTATTGGGCTATATCATGACGCAGCTCAAACGAGCTTTGTCTACTGTGTTCGGCCCGGCCGGATTTACTGTATCCGGTGTGATGAGTATCGTCTCGTGCCGTGGGGCGCCCACGTGATCTGTAGATCGATCTTGTTTGCCTTGCCTTGTCCTCCAATATATCTCGCAGATCTGGCATATTTTCCCGTGCCTTGGTATTTTTTGAGCGGCGCCGGGGTGCGGCTTGAGTGGAGGGCCAAGAGGCTTCTCTGCCGCGGCCACGGGGTGGCCGGTCGGCCGCATCATGTGCTGGTGATGTAGGTTTAGGTGCTTCCTCCTCTAATTGGGGTAGCAACCTGCGCTTTGGGTAGCTCTTGGAGGGGCGTTCGAGTTCATGCTCTTCGGCCGCAAGGACTTCAGTCCATCTGTCGGCTAGCAAATCTTAATCAGCTCTAAGCCATTGCAGTTTTTTCTTGAGGCTGCTTGCCATGGCCATAAGCCTGCGTTTGAAACGCTCTTGTTCGACGGGATCCTCCGGCACGACAAATTCGTCGTCGTCGAGGCTTGCCTCGTCTTCGGAGGGAGGTATGTAATTATCGTCCTCGACCTCTCTGTCTGCCGCTCTCTCATGAGGGTTGGCTTCTCCATCCTCCTGTGCTGAATCTTGCTGGAGGTGGTTGTCTTCTGCACTGTCCGGGGTGTTATTATCTCCCCTGCTGGAATCACCGTTTTTGCTTTGGCGGGATTTAGAGCGGCGCCGCTGACGCCGGTGCTTAGGCTGCTTCTTGGAGGGGCCATCCTCCACTGTTCCATCGCCATTGCCTTCTTTTGGGGTGTCCACCATGTATATATCATACGACGAGGTGGCTTTCCAGTGCCCTATAGGCGCTGGTTCTTGATCGTCTCCTGGATCAGCGTCCATACCGTCGATGGCTTCGGAGTCGAAGTCGAGCATGTCGGTTAAATCGTCGACAGTGGCTACGAAGTGGGTGGTGGGTGGGCTTTGAATTTCTTCATCATCCGCATCCCAACCCTGCTGACCATAGTCCGGCCAGGGCTCTCCTGACAAGGAGAGAGACTTTAGTGAATTCAGAATATCGCCTGAAGGCGAGTGCTGAAAGATGTCCGCGGCGGTGAACTCCATGATCGGCGCCCAATCGGGTTCGATCGGTAGGGGCGCGGGGGGCTCGGAGTCTGGAAAGGAGTCCGGCTCCTTGGAGTCACGGGCTTCGCAGAGAGTAGGGCTGGTGTTCGGCTCAATCGCCGTAGAGATTGCAGCCCCCGAGGCGGTGTCTAACCACCCATGCTCGATTGGTGTGATCGGCTCCAAGCTAGGGGTCGGAGCGGACACAGGTGCGGCCTCCAGGGCACTGTTCCGCGGCGGAGCTAGATCATGCCCATCGTGACAGTGCGGTGTGCTCGGCTGTGGCTCGAATCCGTCAAAGATCAAGTCTCCGCGGATGTCAGCCGTGTAGTTCAAACTTCCAAATCTGACCTGATGGCCAGGGGCGTAGCCTTTGATCTGCTCCACATGGCCAAGCGAATTGGTCCGCAGTGCAAAGCCGCTGAATACGAAGATCTGTCCGGGGAGAAAAGTCTCACCCTGGATCACATCGCTGTTGATGATCGGAGAAGCCATCGGGCCTAAGAGTGGCGACACAGAGGAACTCTCAGTGAAAGCACCAATGTCGGTGTCAAAACCGGCGGATCTCGAGTAGGGGGTCCCGAACTGTGTGTCTAGGCAGATGGTAACAGGAGGCAGGGGACACGATGTTTTACCCAGGTTCGGGCCCTCTTGATGGAGGTAAAACCCTACGTCCTGCTTGATTAATATTGATGATATGGGTAGTACAAGAGTAGATCTACCACGAGATCAAGGAGGCTAAACCCTAGAAGCTAGCCTATGGTATGATTGTTGTTCGTCCTACGGACTAAAACCCTCCGGTTTATATAGACACCGAAGAGGGCTAGGGTTACACAGAGTCGGTTACAATGGTAGGAGATCTACATATCCATATCGCCAAGCTTGCCTTCCACGCCAAGGAAAGTCCCTTCCGGACATGGGACGGAGTCTTCAATCTTGTATCTTCATAGTCCAGGAGTCCGGCCGAAGGTATAGTCCAGCTATCCGGACACCCCCTAATCTAGGACTCCCTCAGCTTCACAGAGAGATTCAAGTTTGACTCAACTCCTCCTAGGAATGCTCACTTGCGTCGGACTCCCTCACTCGAAGACTCTGACTATTCCTCCTCAGTTGCAATGGTGAATGCCAGAGTCATAGACGATCAAGATGATGCTACCTCACCACCTCCAACTTCAGCGCGTGTCGACACTGCACCAAGTTCTTCTACACCACCAAACCTCAACGACGACCCTACTGCATCGCCTACTCCACATGGGAACGAGTAGCAAGCTCTATGTCTTCAAACCTTTTTGGTCCTTACTTACAAAAGGGGGAGAAGCATATGAGTTGATAGTCTTCAAGCGGGTCCATATGGGTGGTTGCTATACTTTTGCTACATTTTCCAAGTGCTTACAACTCTCTCTTTTGATACATTTGGTTCATTTTGAGTTGTAACACTTAAACTTGATGGTCGTCTGCTATCTTTTCGTCAACTATGTGATGCGATGATAAATTCCGCATGTGCGATGATAAATCCCGCACGAAGTCATTTTGTAGACGTCCATTTTTCACTATGCATGTCATTATCTTCGTTATATCCTTTCATGCATGATGAATTGTCTTCATAAGAAGAAGAGGAGCTCCGCAAATGAAACCTGCCATGTGCATTTGCATTCAAACACAAAATACTTATATGCACATCTTCAGGGGGAGCCTTTCTGCTACTTACGAAGACAATACCTAAATCCTTTACAATTTCACATACTTTTATCCCCGTTAAAAACTTCAACCAGTTTGTCATCAATCGCCAAAAAGGGGGAGATTGTAAGTGCATCTAGTGCCACCCCTAGTTGGTTTTGGAGTATTGACGACAAACCTGGTTGAGGGACTAATGTGTTTTTGAGAATTGCAGGACAACACAGGTAGTAGTCCCTCATTGATTCGGTTTACCTACCGGAGATGACCCCTAAAAATGTATGAAGACATTGAAGACAAAGGTGGTATGTGAAGACATTCACATTGAAGACTATGACAAGAGAAGACATCGCGTGAAGACTATGGAGCGCGAAGACTTAGTTGTTTCGTTGTTTCCTTTCTTCTTTGTTGAGTCATAGGAACCACCGTACTATTAAGTGGGGTCCTAGTGAACAAAGTCAGAGTGACTGAAGTGATGCTTAACCAAAATCCTATGTCTTCGAGCGAAGACAATGAGAGCAAAACTTATCCAGAGCTGGATAAGTTAGCTTTACTTGTAGCCCAAGTAAAGTTGCAGCGTGTGTTTGAAATCTGACATTGGAACACGTGTCACTTCCTTAGTGACCCAGGGTCATTTCGGACAAATCAGGTCGGGTTGCCTAGTGGCTATAAATAGCCCACCCCCTACACCATAAATTGCTGGCTACTCAGAGTTAGTGCACGATTTTGTCGTTTGAGAGCAACCCACCTCGAAGCCTTTGAGAGAGAAATCCTTGCGAGGACAAAGCCCTAAACACCTAGAGCCAAAGAGTGTTAGGCATCACTGAAGTCTTCCTGTCCGTGTGATCTGAAGACTTGTTACACTTGAGGACTGTGAATCCTCCAACCGGTTAGGCGTCGCGTTCTGAGCATTCAAGAGTCATTGTGGATCGCCGGTGAACGAAGACTATGAAGGTTTGGAAGTATACCTTGAAGACTTACCAGAGTGATTGAGCGAGGACTGGGTGTCCTTAGCTCAAGGGGAATAAGGTGAAGACACGGTCTTCTGAGTTAAATCTCAGCCTCCCTAACCAGACGTACAGTTGTCACAGCAACTGGAACTGGTCCAACAAATCATTGTCTTCAACAAGCAACTGGTTCTATCCTTCCCATCTCTTTATTTACAGTTGGTCCTTGTGAAGTCATTGCCTGTTTGCATTGTCCATTTGTCTTCACTGTGTGACTGTTTGTTCTGATTGGTTTCATACTATCTTCCATCCTGATCCGTACTGCCTAGCTGCTATTAGTCTTCGTGCTCTCACTTCATTGAATACTTGACTATGGCTTGTCTAGTGTAGTCTACCTTCCGCTGCATGGTTATAGGTTCATTTCTATCGTTTGTCTTCGAAACTCCCATGTTTTGAATACTTTCATAAAAATCACCTATTCACCCCCCTCTAGTCGATAACTAGCACTTTCAGGTAACTTTACTTGAGGCTATATTTTTATTCACCACATGATATGTGTTTTGCTTAGAGCGTCTTGTATGATTTGAGTCTTTGCTTTTTAGTTTACCACAATCATCCTTGATGTACACACCTTTTGGGAGAGACATGCATGAATCGGAATTTATTAGAATACTCTATGTGCTTCACTTATTTCTTTTGAGCTAGATAATTTTGCTCTAGTGCTTCACTTATATCTTTTAGAGCACGGTGATGGTTTTATTTTATAGAAATTATTGATCTCTCATGCTTCACTTATATTATTTTGAGAATCTTTTAGAATAGCATGGTAATTTTCTTTGGCTATAAAATTAGTCCTAATATGATAGGCATCCAAGATGGGTATAAAAAAACTTTCATATATAGTGCATATACTTGATAATTGTTTTGAGATATAAAGATGGTAATATTAGAGTCGTGCTAGTTGAGTAATTGTGAAATTGAGAAATACTTGTGTTGAGGTTTGCAAGTCCCGTAGCATGAACGTATGGTAACCGTTGTGTGACAAATTTGAAGCATGAGGTGTTCTTTGATTGCTTTCCTTATGAGTGGCGGTCGGGGACGAGCGATGGTCTTTTCCTACCAATCTACCCCCCTAGGAGCATGCACATAGTGCTTTGGGTTTCATGACTTGTAGATTTTTGCAATAAGTATGTGAGTTCTTTATGACTAATGTTGAGTCCACGGATTATATGCACTCTCACCCTTCCATCATTGCTAACCTCTTCGGTACTGTGCATTGCGCTTTCTCACCTCGAGAGTTGGTGCAAAGTTCGCCGGTGCATCCAAACCCCGTGATATGATACACTCTATCACACATAAGCCTCCTTATATCTTCCTCAAAACAGCCACTGTACCTACCTATTATGGAATTTCCATAGCCATTCCGAGATATATTGCCATGCAACTTTCCACCGTTTTGTTTATTATGACACGCTCCATCATTGTCATATTGCCTTGCATGATCATGTAGTTGACATCGTATTTGTGGCAAGTCCACCATTCATTTTTGATACATGTCACTCTTGATTCATTGCATATCTTGGTACACCGTTGGAGGCATTCACATAGAGTCATATTTTGTTCTAAGTATCGAGTTGTAACCCTTGAGTTGTAAGTAAATAAAAGTCTGATGATCTTCATTATTAGAGCATTGTCCCATGTGAGGAAAGGATGATGGAGACTATGATTCCCACATAAGTCGGGATGAGACTCCGGACGAAAAAAATAAAATAGGCCAAAGAAGCCCAAATAAAAAAAGAGGCCAAAGAAGCCCACCAAAAAAGAGAGAAAAAGAGAGAAGGGACAATGTTACTATCCTTTTTCCTCACTTGTGCTTCAAAGTAGCACCATGATCCTCATAATAGAGAGTCTCCTATTTTGTCACTTTCATATACTAGTGGGAATTTTTCATTATATAACTTGGATTGTATATTCCAATGATGGGCTTCCTCAAAATGCCCTAGGTCTTTGTGAGCAAGCAAGTTGGATGCACACACACTTAGTTTCTTTTCTTGAGCTTTCATACATTTATATCTCTAGTGCATCCGTTGCATGGCAATCCCTACTCCTCGCATTGACATCAATTGATGGGCATCTCCATAGCCCATTTATTAGCCGCGTCAATGTGAGACTTTCTCCTTTTTGTCTTCTCCACACAACCTCCATCATCATATTCTATTCCACCCATAGTGCTATGTCCATGGCTCGCGCTCATATATTGCATGAAAGTTGAACAAGTTTGAGAATACTAAAGTATGAAACAATTCCTTGGCTTGTCATCGGGGTTGTACATGATGGGAGCATTTTGTGTGACGAAAATGAAGCATGGCCAAACTATATGATTTTGTAGGGATGAGCTTTCTTTGGCTATGTTATTTCGAGAAGACATAATTGCTTGGTTAGTATGCTTGAAGTATTATTATTTTTATGTCAATATTAAACTTTTGTCTTGAATCTTTTGGATCTGAACATTCATGCCACAATAAAGAAAATTACATTGAAAATTATATTAGGTAGCATTCCACATCAAAAATTCTGTTTTTATCATTTACCTACTCGAGGACGAGCAGGAATTAAGCTTGGGGATGCTTGATACGTCTCCAATGTATCTATAATTTTTGATTGTTCCATGCTATTATATTATCTGTTTTGGATGTTTAATGGGCTTGATACGTCTCCAATGTATCTATAATTTTTGATTTTTCATACGTCTCCAATGTATCTATAATATGCAATTTTATATTATTTTTGGGACTAACCTATTAACCGAAGGCCCAGTGCAAATTGATGTTTTTTTACCTATTTCAGTGTTTCGCATAAAAGGAATATCAAACAGAATCCAAACGGAACGAAACCTTTGCGAGCATCTTTCTTGGAACAAGCGCAACCCAGGAGACTTGGAGTACAAGTCTAGAAGTCCGTGAAGCTTCCACGAGGCAGGGGGCGCGCCTAGGGGGGTAGGCGCCCCCCCCCCCTCGTGGGCCCCATGGAGCTCCACCGACGTACTTCTTTCGGCTATATATACCCATGTACCCTAAAAATGTCCAGGGGAGCCATGAAACCACTTTTCCACCGAAGCAACCTTCTGTACCCGTGAGATCCCATCTTGGGGCCTTTTCCGGCAATCTGCCGGAGGGGGATTCGATCACAGAGGGCTTCGACATCAACACTATAGCCTCTCCGACGATGTGTGAGTAGTTTACCACAGACCTTCAGGTCCATAGTTATTAGCTAGATGGTTTCGTCTCTCTCTTTGGTTCTCAATGCAAAGTTCTCCTTGATGTTCTTGGATATCTATTCGATCTAATACTTTTTGCGGTGTGTTTGCCGAAATCCGATGAATTGTGGGTTTATGATCAAGATTGTCTATGAAAAATATTTGGTTCTTCTCTGAATTCTTATATGCATGATTTGATATCTTTGCAAGTCTCTTCGAATTATTGGTTTAGTTTGGCCTACTAGATTGATCTTTCTTGCAATGGGAGAAGTGCTTAGCTTTGGGTTCAATCTTGCGGTGTCCTTTCCCAGTGACAGCAGGGGCAGCAAGGCACGTATTGTATTGTTGCCATCGAGGATAAAAAGATGGGGTTTATATCATATTGCTTGAGTTTATCCCTCTACATCATGTCATCTTGCCTAATGCGTTACTCTATTCTTATGAACTTAATACTCTAGATGCATGCTGGATAGCGGTTGATGTGTGGAGTAATAGTAGTAGATGCAAAATCGTTTTGGTCCACTTGGCACGGAAGTGATGCCTATGTTCATGATCATGCCTAAATATTCTCATAACTATGCGCTTTTCTATCAATTGCTCGGCAGTAATTTGTTCACCCACCGTAATACTTGCTATCATGAGAGAAGCCACTAGTGAAACCTATGCCCCCCGGGTCTACTTTACATCATATATGTTTACGATCTATAATTCTAGTTTACTATTTATTTTATTTTGCAATCTTTACTTTCCAATCTATACAAAAAATACCAAAAATATTTATCTTATCATCTCTATCAGATCTCACTTTTGCAAGTGGCCATGAAGCACTTGACAACCCCTTTATCGCGTTGGTTGCAAGGTTCTTGATTGTTTGTGCAGGTACTAGGCGAATTGCGTGTAGTCTCTTACTGGATTGATACCTTGGTTCTCAAAAACTGAGGGAAATACTTACACTACTTTGCTGCATCACCCTTTCCTCTTCAAGGGAAAACCAACGCATGCTCAAGAGGTAGCACGAGGCTCTGGGCCTCCTGAGGAGCCAGCGGGTCCGTCTGAGAGGGCCATGCCAAGAGCGTCCAGCGGACCATGGTAGGATGCGCACGCGGCAATCATACGACGCGTGCACTCTCGCCCCGAGGGGTTCCTATCCAGGTTGCCCAGACACGCCCAACGCGGTCTGCCGACCAGCCCCCGAGCCGCGGGGCACTCATAAGAGGTGGGTCGGGGCGCGAGCCGTAAAAATAAAGCACACGGCCAGAACGCAATAAAACCGGTAGAAACTAGAGAAAAACTCCCCCCAATTTTAGATAACACAAAAGAACTTCAACTTTCAATCCAAAAGGAAGAAGGCGATCAAGTTACAGATAAAGGGGCAAAGGCAAACAGCTGCGTCCAACACCTATTTAGTCTTCTTGTCTTCTCACCAAAGCGGAGCTAAGTGCTTTCACTAGATGTGAGCATAGTCATTGGGGGACAGTGTCGACGGCCAGCGCGGAGCATGGTGCTTCCACTTGGACGTGGGAGGGAGCCCCCGAGGCCGAGGGATAGCACACTGGAGACTCCAGGGCGTGTACAACCCCACTCATTATTACGTGAGAGTGTCACGAACGGAGACCTTCACAGGCGTGAGCCTTGCTTCATATCACCTGACGAGGGCCCCGCCTTGCGCCTCCCCCGACCACCTTTGGGTCATCCGGAAACCAGGACGAGACCAAGGGGCAAGGGGGACGCTAGCAGCGCCCTCGGCAACCACGGGCCCTCTGCCGGGGGGAAGAGCTCGCCGGCACCTCCCCCGGCAGAGGACCTACCTCCGCGTGACGCCTTGCTTTGCGGGGCGCGAGGGGGGCCCGCGTCTGGGCCCCGCCTGTGCAGTCCCCAGCGTGCCGGTCCTGCTGGGGGCGGGGGCGCTGTGCCGGGGTCTCCGACCGCCGCTGCGGCATAGTTCACCTATGGTCCATGGTTAGCGTAAGCATGTCCCAGGGGTATCGGCCGTACCCTGTGGTTGTTGTCATCGAAGGGTTCGATGAAGCTTCCAGGCAACTCATGGAAAGCCCTGACCTTCAACGAATCACCTGCCCAGCTAGGGTCTTCCTTAGGCGTGTATTCTAGGTCCATCATGCGGAGCACGTAGGCATCAGGGGCGGCTGCCCCGGGGCCTTTGCCTGGGTGCCCCACACCATGGATTTCTGGGACCTGCGCCTAGTCCAGGTGGTCGCGGGGCGACGCACCCGCACAGCCCCTCAGGGGACCGCCAGGGCCTGCCCCGGTCACTGGCGCCGTGGTTGCGGCGAGACGAGCTGCGGCAATGCCCGTGTTGTTGCGGTCGAATCCTTCGGGTGCCCCGTGGTGCGCGCGAGCGCGTTGGGGCCTGGCACGTGCCTCTCCACCACCTGAGGGGTGGAAAAGGAGCAAAAAGGCATCGCACCCCTACAGGCGGCGTCAAGCAGTGCGGCGACCCGCTCCAGTAGGGCATTGCGGCTGCCCTCCGCCAACCTGCAATGTAGTAGCTCTCGCGCCACAATGATCGCGGCCCGCATGTTCGCCTGCTCCCGCGGAGTATGTGGTGTTGTCGCCGCGGCGTGGCCCGACGACCGTGCGGCGGCGCATGTATGCCCAGGGGCGAGGGCAAGCGGCACGAGCCCGCGCTGTCCGCATCTGGCGGAGTTGGGCGGTGTACGCGCCGCCTAGAGCGTGGAGTGGAGGTCTTCTTGGACGGATGACATCGCGCTGGCAGGCCAAGCAGCCCAGTGCTCGGCATGATCCCTCTCATTGTCGGCCATCTGGGCTGCTGGCTGGCAGGAAGAAGAAAGGTCCCGACGCGCCCCTACCTGGCACGCCAAATGTCAGATTCCGGGCTCCGCAGACCCTTGAGAGGTTCAAACACTAGGGTGTGTACAAAGAACTCCTTCTCCCCAACCTGTCAGCCCAACTATTCCACAGCCTAGCTCGACAAACCCAAGGGACAAGAGACACAGCAGTTTATCCTGGTTCGGGCCACCTTGCGGTGTAATACCCTACTCCAGCTTGGTGGTGGATTGCCTCGAGGGGCTAAGGATGAACTAGCACAGTGGTTGAACAACCTCGGGAGGTGAGGTGTTCTTGAGCTTGCTACTTGTTGAGCATGCATTGGTTTTCCCTTGAAGAGGAAAGGGTGATGCAGCAAAGTAGCGTAAGTATTTCCCTCAGTTTTTGAGAACCAAGGTATCAATCCAGTAGGAGACAACGCACAAGTCACCTAGTACCTGCACAAACAATCAAGAACCTTGCAACCAACGCGATAAAGGGGTTGCCAATCCCTTCACGGTCACTCGCAAAAGTGAGATCTGATAAAGATAGTAAGATAAATATTTTTGGTATTTTTGTTGTATAGATTGGAAAGTAAAGATTGCAAAATAGTAAACGAGTGCAATGTAAATAAAAGAGATGCAATATAATAAGAAAGAGACCCGGGTGCCATAGGTTTCACTAGTGGCTTCTCTCAAGATAGCATGTATTACGGTGGGTGAATAGATTACTGTCGAGCAATTGATAGAAAAGCGCATAGTTATGAGAATATCTATGGCAATGATCATGAATATAGGCATCGCGTCCGTGTCAAGTAGATCGAAACGATTCTGCATCTACTACTATTACTCCACACATCGACCGCTATCCAGCATGCATCTAGAGTATTAAGTTCATAAGAACAGAGTAACGCATTAAGCAAGATCACCTGATGTAGAGGGATAAACTCAAGCAATATGATGTAAACCCCATCTTTTTATCCTCGATGGCAACAATACAATACGTGCCTTGCTGCCCCTACTGTCACTGGGAAAGGACACCGCAAGATTGAACCCAAAGCTAAACACTTCTCCCATTGCAAGAAAGATCAATCTAGTAGGCCAAACTAAACCGATAATTCGAAGAGACTTGCAAAGATATCAAATCATGCATATAAGAATTCAGAGAAGAACCAAATAATATTCATAGATAATCTTGTTCATAAACCCGCAATTCATCGGATCTTGGCAAACACACCGCAAAAGAGTATTACATCGAATAGATCTCCAAGAACATCGAGGAGAACTTTGTACTGATAATCAAAGAGAGAGAAGAAGCTGTCTAGCTAATAACTATGGACCCGAAGGTCTGTGGTAAACTATTCACACTTCATCGGAGAGGCTATGGTGCTGATGTAGAAGCCCTCCGTGATCGATTCCCCCTCCGGCAGATCGCCGGAAGAGGCCCCAAGATGGGATCTCACGGGTACAGAAGGTTGCGGCGGTGGAAAAGTGGTTTCATGGCTCTCTGTGATCGATATAGGGTATAAGAGTATATATAGGCGAAAGAAGTACGTCGGTGGAGCTACGAGGGGCCCACGAGGGTGGGGGGCGCGCCTTCCCCCCTTGGCACGCCCTCCTTCCTCGTGGCCGCCTTGTGGTGTTCCAGACTTCAACTCCAAGTCTCCTGGTTTGCTTCCGATCCAAGAAAGATCATCATGGAGGTTTCATTCCGTTTGGATTTCGTTTGGTATTTGTTTTCTGCGAAACTCCAAAATAGGCAAAAAAACAGAAACTGGGCCTCCGGTTAATAGGTTAGTCCCAAAAATAATATAAAAGAGCATATTAAAGCCCATTAAACATCCAAAATGATAATATAATAGCATGGAACAATCAAAAATTATAAAAACGTTGGAGACGTATTAAGCATCCCAAAGCTTAATTCCTGCTCGTCCTCGAGTAGGTAAATGATAAAAATAGAATTTTTGATGTGGAATGCTACCTATCATAATCATCAATGTAATTTTCTTTATTGTGGCATGAATGTTCAGATCCAAAAGATCCAAGACAAAATTTTAATATTAACATAAAATAATAATACTTCAAGCATACTAACAAAGTAATCATGTCTTCTCAAAATAACTTGGCCAAAGAAAGATCATCCCTACAAAATCATATAGTTTGGCTATGCTTCATTTTCATCACACAAAATATTCAAATCATGCACAACCCCGATGACAAGCCAAGCAATTGTTTCATACTTTAGTATTCTCAAACTTTTTCAACTTTCACGCAATACATGAGCATGAGCCATGGACATAGCACTATAGGTGGAATAGAATGGTGGTTGTGGAGAAGACAAAAAGGAGGAAGGTGGTCTCTGATCAACTAGGCATATTAATGGGCTATGGAGATGCCCATCAATAGATATCAATGTGAGTGGGTAAGTATTGCCATGCAATGGATGCACTAGAGTTATAAATGTATGAAAGCTCAACAAAAGAAACTAAGTGGGTGTGCATCCAACTTGCTTGCTCACGAAGACCTAGGGCATTTCGAGGAATCCCATTGTTGGAATATACAAGCCAAGTTCTATAACGAAAATTCCCACTAGTATATGAAAGTGACAAAATAAGAGACTCTCTGTCATGAAGATCATGGTGCTACTTTGAAGCACAAGTGTGGAAAAAGGATAATAGCATTGTCCTTTCTCTCTTTTTCTCTCTTTTTTTGGGCCTTCTCTTTTTTTCTTTGGCCTTTCTCTTTTTTTTATTTCCTCACATGGGACAATGCTCCAATAATGATGATCATCACACTTTTATTTACTTACGACTCGATACTTAGAACAAAATATGACTCCATATGAATGCCTCTAGCGGTGTACCAGGATGTGCAATGAACCAAGAGTGACATGTATGAAAATTATGAATGGTGGCTTTGCCACAAATACGATGTCAACTAGATCATGCAAAGCAATGTGGCAATGATGAAGTTTGTCATAATAAACGGAATAGTGGAAAGTTGCATGGCAATATATCTCGGAATGGCTATGGAAATGCCATAATAGGTAGGTATGTGATGACCCACAAGTATAGGGGATCTATCGTAGTCCTTTCAATAAGTAAGAGTGTCAAATCCAATGAGGAGCAGAAGGAAATGATAAGCAGTTTTCAGTAAGGTATTCTCTGCAAGCACTGAAATTATCAGTAACAGATAGTTTTGTGATAAGGTAATCTGTAACGGGTAACAAGTAATGAAACTAATTAAGGTGCACCAAGATGGCCCAATACTTTTCGTAGCAAAGGACAAACTCTTATATAAAGGAAAGCGCTCCCGAGGACACATGGGAATTATCGTCAAGCTAGTTTTCATCACTCTCATACGATTTGCGTTCGGTACTTTGATAATTTGATATGTGGGTGGACCGGTGCTTGGGTACTGCCCTTCCTTGGACAAGCATACCACTTATGATTAACCCCTATTGAAATCATCTACAACTACAAAAGAAGTATTAAGGTAAATCTAACCATAGCATGAAACATATGTACCCAAATCAGCCCCTTATGAAGCAACTCATAAACTAGGGTTTAAGCTTCTGTCACTCTAGCAACCCATCATCTAGTTATTACTCCCCAATGCCTTCCTCTAGGCCCAAACAATGGTGAAGTGTCATGTAGTTGATGTTCACATGACACCACTAGAGGAAAGACAACATACATCTCATCAAAATATCGAGCGAATACCAAATTCACATGACTACTTATAGCAAGACTTCTCCCATGTCCTCAGGAACAAACGTAACTACTCACAAATCATATTCATGTTCATAATCAGAGGGGTATTAATATGCATAATGGATCTGAACATATGATCTTCCACCAAGTAAACCAACTAGCATCAACTAGAAGGAGTAATCAACAGTACTAGCAACCCACATGTACCAATTTGTGGTTTTGAGACAAAGATTGGATACAAGAGATGAACTAGGGTTTGTGATGAGATGGTGCTGGTGAAGATGTTGATGGAGATTGACCCCCTTTCGATGAGAGGATCGGTGTTGATGATGATGGTGATGATTTCCCCCTCCCGGAAGGAAGTTTCCCCAGCAGAACAGCTCTGCCGGAGCCCTAGATTGGTTCCGCAAAGGTTCCGCCTCGTGGCGGCGGAGTTTCGTCCCGTGAGCTTGCTTATGATTTTTTTCCTGGACGAAAGACTCCATATAGCCAAAGATGGGCATCAAAGGGCTGCCAGGGGGCCCACGAGGCAGGGGGCATGCCTAGGGGGTAGGGTGCGCCCCCCACCCTCGTGGACGGTGGGTGCCCCCCCTCTGGTACTTCTTTCGCCCAATATTTTTTATATATTCTGAAACATGCTCCCGTGAAGTTTCAGGACTTTTGGAGTTGTGCAGAATAGGTCTCTAATATTTGCTCCTTTTCTAGCCCAGAATTCCAGCTGCCGGCATTCCCCCTCTTCATGTAAACCTTGTTAAATAAGAGAGAATAGGCATAAGTACTGTGACATAATGTGTAATAATAGCCCATAATGCAATCAATATCGATATAAAAGCATGATGCAAAATGGATGTATCAACTCCCCCAAGCTTACACCTCGCTTGTCCTCAAGCGGAAGCCAAAATCGATAAATATGTCCACATGTTTAGAGATAGAGGTGTCGATAAAAGTAAAATATGGACATGAGGGCATCATGATCATTCTTAGAACAGCAACATATACATATATTGTCATATGATCTCTTATGCTAAAGTAATAATTCAATCACAATTTCAAGTATGAATCATAAACTTCATTGAAAACTAACAAACTATAATCTCAGTCATTGAAGCAATTGCAATTTATCATAACATCGTAAAGAGTCAATATAAGAGCTTTTCAGCAAGTCCACATACTCAACTATCATTTAGCCTTTCACAATTGCTAACACTCACGCAATATTTATGGGTATGAAGTTTTAATCGGACACAGAGAAAGATAGGGGCTTATAGTTTTGCCTCCCAACCTTTTACCTCTAGGGTAATGTCAACAATAATAGTTCATGAAAACTCACATCCAATTAGCTATACATATCAGGATCTTTCCAACACACTGTGCTTGCCAAAGGATAAAATGTAAAAAGGAAAGGTGAAGATCACCATGACTCTTGTACGAAGTATAAGACAAGAATAAAAGATAGGCCCTTCGCAGAGGGAAGTAGAGGTTGTCATGTGCTTTTATGGTTGGATGCACAAAATCTTAATGCGAAAGAACGTCACTTTATATTGCCACTTGTGATATGGACCTTTATTATGCAATCCGTCACTTTTATTTCTTCCATATCACACGATCGTACAAAACTTGTTTTCTTCGCACTAATAAATCATACATATTTAGGGAGAAATTTTTATTGCTTGCACCGATGACAACTTACTTGAGGGATCTTACTCAATCCATAGGTAGGTATGGTGGACTCTCATGGCAAAACTGGTTTTAGGGTGTTTGGAAGCACAAGTAGTATTGGTGCAAAGAATTTGGCTAGCATGAGGGGGAAAGGCAAGCTCAACCATGTTGGATGATCCATGAAAATATAATTTATCTCAGATGTAAGAAAACATAACCCATTACGTTGTCTTCCTTGTCCAACGTCAACTCTTTAGCATGTCATATTTTAATGAGTGCTTACAATCATAAAAGATGTGCAAGATAGTGTATTTATATGTGAAGACCTCTCTTTCTTTATTACTTCCTATTAAATGCAACGATGACCAAAACTATGTTTGTTAACTCTCAACAACTTTTATTCATCATACTCTTCTATGTGAGCTCATTACTCTCCATAAGATCCATATGATCTCTTTTATTTCCTTTTTATTTCTTTCTCTTTTCTTTTATTCACTCAAGATCATGGCAAAATAATCAAGCCCTTGACTCAACACTAATATTTATCATATATAGCTCACGGACTCGATTACATAGAAGGGTCATAAAGCAAAACTCACAACTAGATCGTACTAAAAGCTTTTATTCTACTAGATCAAGATATTACCGAAAGGATCGAACTAAGAAAAACGGTAAAGATAAAAGTGATGGTGATACGATACCGGGGCACTCCCCCAAGCTTGGCAGTTGCCAAGGGGAGTGCCCATACCCATGTGATTATGTCTCCTTCTTTGGGGATGGTGATGTGATATTCTTGGCGATGATGCCCCTCAGGATCCGATTCTCCTCCCCGAGCTTATTGACTTGTTGCTTGAGGTCCATTATTTCCTTTCGAAGCTTTCCTGTAACGGCCAAAGCTCCCTGCACCCAAGGGTGTTGCATAGCTGCGGGATAACAAGTGACACTCTTTTTCATATTCTCATAAGAAAGAAATCTAACATTGGAAGGGATAACCGAGTTTGGGATAGCCGAGCTCTGCAGTTCCCCCATTGTGAATCCAGCTCGGAAGCGAGAAGTGACTTCTTGATCCTCCTCCATGGCATCTATCCTCTTCAAATCAGCCTCCATCTCTTCCTCCCTTGCTGGCCCAAAGTGGTCAACATTGTTGTTTGTCATTGATCTCCGTGACGGATGAGACACCCGGCTCTCCCCGAATGACTCTTGCGAAGACATCTTGCTCTAATCTGCAGCAACAATAGCTCGAAACACAAACAGAGGATAATTGCGTGATACGGTGGTCAAAACCTTCGGGAGGTTATATAATGAATTTTTAACGACCAAAATACGTGTTGTGTAAGAAAACGGAGTTCGGAGAGCACACGAGGTGCCCACGAGGTAGGGGGCGCGCCTAGGGGGTAGGGCGCGCCCTCCACCCTCGTGGAGCCCTCGTGTCCTTCCCAGACTGCTTCTTATTTTTCTATGTTTCTAAATATTCCAAAACGGAAGAAAATTGCCATTAGAACTTTTTTGGAGTCGGTTTACTTACCATACCACATACCTATTCCTTTTTGGAGTCTGAAACATTCCGGAAGGTGTCCCTTATGTATTCCTTCAGGGTTACGGTTTCAATAACATTGGTTTTAACATTTATAGGATTACCTGAGATATAATGTTTGATTCTTTGACCGTTCACCACCTTCGGATTTGTGCCTTCGAAGTTGTTGATTTTTATGGCACCAGAACGATAGACCTCCTCGATAACGTAAGGACCTTCCCATTTAGAGAGAAGTTTTCCTGCAAAAAATCTTAAACGAGAGTTGTATAATAATACATAATCACCTACATTAAACTCACGCTTTTGTATTCTTTTGTCATGCCATCTTTTGACTTTTTCTTTAAACAACCTGGCATTCTCGTAGGCTTGGGTTCTCCATTCATCAAGTGAGCTAATGTCAAATAACCTCTTCTCACCGGCAAGTTTAAAATCATAGTTGAGCTCTTTAATAGCCCAATAAGCCTTATGTTCTAGTTTGAGAGGTAAGTGACATGCTTTTCCATAAACCATTTTATACGGAGACATACCCATAGGATTTTTATATGCAGTTCTATAGGCCCATAATGCATCATCAAGTTTCTTGGACCAATTCTTTCTAGATCTATTAACAGTCTTTTGCAAAATTAATTTGAGTTCTCTATTACTCAATTCTACTTGACCACTAGACTGCGGGTGATACGGAGATGCAATTCTATGATTAACATCGTACTTAGCAAGCATTTTACGGAAAGCACCATGAATAAAATGTGAACCACCATCAGTCATTAAATATCTAGGGACTCTAAACCTCGGAAAAATAACTTCTTTAAGCATCTTAATAGAGGTGTTATGATCAGCACTACTAGTTGGAATAGCTTCTACCCACTTAGTAACGTAATCAACAGCAACAAAAATATGTGTGTAACCATTAGAGGCAGGTAAAGGTCCCATATAATCAAAGCCCCAAACATCAAATGGTTCAATAACAAGTGAATAATTCATAGGCATTTCTTGACGTCTACTAATATTACTAATTCTTTGACATTCGTCACAAGACAAGACAAACTTACGGGCATCCTTGAAGAGAGTAGGCCAATAAAATCCGGATTGCAATACCTTGTTTGTAATTCTACCTCCAGCATGGTGTCCTCCATAAGCCTCAGAGTGACACTTGCGTAGGATCTGTTCCTGTTCATGCTCAGGTACACAACGTCTAATAACACCATCCACTCCTTTATAAAGATGTGGGTCATCCCAAAAGCAATGTCTCAAATCGTAGAAGAACTTTTTCTTTTGCTGGTATGTGAAACTAGGTGGTATAAATTTAGCAACAATGTAATTAGCATAATTAGCATACCATGGAGCAGTGTGAGAAGCATTTATGACATTTAATTGTTCATTAGGAAAGCTGTCATCAATAGGTAGTGG
Organism: Triticum urartu; assembly: GCF_003073215.2. NCBI lineage: Eukaryota > Viridiplantae > Streptophyta > Magnoliopsida > Poales > Poaceae > Triticum > Triticum urartu. Next base: position 573,269,102 of record NC_053023.1, on the reverse strand, counting down.
GTCATCAAGAACATTTTCTAACCTAGACAGGTTGTCTGCAACGAGGTTCTCAGCTCCCATTCTATCAATAATATGCAGATCAAATTCTTGTAGCAAGAGAACCCATCTAATAAGTCTAGGCTTAGCATCTTTCTTTTCCATGAGATATTTAATAGCAGCATGATCAGTGTGAATAGTTACTTTAGAATCAACAATATAAGGTCTAAACTTATCACAAGCAAATACAACTACTAAGATTTCTTTTTCAGTAGTAGCATAATTTCTCTGAGCATTGTCTAGAGTTTTACTAGCATATTGAATAACATTTAATTTCTTATCGACTCTTTGCCCTAGAACAACACCTACAACATAATCACTAGCATCACACATAATTTCAAAGGGTAAATTCCAATCAGGTGGCTGAACAATAGGTGCAGAGATTAATGCTTTCTTAAGTATTTCAAATGCTTCTACGCAATCATCATCAAATACAAATGGTATATCTTTTTGTAATAAATTAGTCAGAGGCCGAGAAATTTTTTAGAAGTCCTTAATGAACCTCCTATAAAAACAGGCATGACCAAGGAAACTTCTTATACTTTTGATGTCCTTGGGACACGGCATCTTTTCAATAGCATCAACCTTGGCTTTATCAACCTCAATACCTCTTTCAGAAACTTTATTCCCCAAGACAATGCCTTCATTAACCATAAAGTGACACTTCTCCCAATTCAAGACAAGATTAGTTTCTTCACATCTCTGCAAAACTCGATCAAGGTTGCTCAAGCAATCATCAAAAGAGGATCCATAGACGGAGAAATCGTCCATGAAAACCTCACAAATCTTTTCACAGAAGTCAGAGAATATAGCCATCATGCATCTTTGGAAGGTAGAAGGTGCATTACATAAACCAAAAGGCATACGTCTATAAGCAAAAGTACCGAACGGGCAAGTAAAAGTGGTCTTAGATTGATCATCAGCTGACACAGGTATTTGAGAGAAACCAGAATAACCATCTAGAAAGCAAAAATGTGTATGTTTGGATAATCTTTCTAGCATTTGATCAATAAAAGGTAAGGGGTAATGATCTTTTTTAGTAGCCTTATTTAATTTGCGGAAATCAATTACCATCCTATAAGCTGTAATAATTCTTTGAGGAATCAATTCATCTTTATCATTAGGAACGACAGTAATACCTCCCTTTTTAGGGACACAATGGACAGGACTTACCCACTGACTATCAGCAACGGGATAAATTATACCTGCCTCAAGGAGCTTTAGTATTTCCTTTCTTACCACTTCTTTCATCTTAGGATTCAGCCGTCGTTGGTGATCATGAACTGGTTTGGCATCTTTCTCCAAATTTATTTTGTGTTGACATAGTGTGGGACTAATGCCCTTAAGATCATCGAGAGTATATCCAATAGTAGCACCATGCTTCTTCAAAGTTTTCAATAATCTCTCTTCTTCATGCTCTGAAAGGTTAGCACTAATAATAACATGATATATCTTTTTCTCATCAATATAAGCATATTTAAGAGTATCAGGTAACGGTTTAAGCTCAAACACGGGATCACCCTTGGGTGGAGGAGGATCCCCTAGGAGTTCAACAGGCAAATTGTGTTTCAGTATGGGTTCCTGTTTAAAGAATACTTCATCTATTTCCCTTCTTTCATTCATAAACATATCATTTTCATGGTCTAGCAAATATTGTTCTAAAGGATCACTAGGAGGTATGGCAATAGAAGCAAGACCAATAATTTCATCCTTACTAGGTAATTCCTCTTCATAGTGTTGTCTACTAAATTTAGAAAAGTTGAACTCATGAGACATATCACCCAAACCAATAGTAACAACATCCTTTTCGCAGTCTATCTTAGCATTAACAGTGTTCAAGAAGGGTCTACCAAATATAATGGGACAAAAGCTATCTTGTGGGGAACCAAGAACAAGAAAATCAGCAGGATATTTATTTTTCCCACACAAGACTTCAACATCCCTAACAATTCCCATTGGTGAAATAGTATCTCTATTGGCAAGTTTAATTGTGACATCAATATCTTCTAACTCAGCAGGTGCAATGTCATGCATAATTTCTTTGTATAAGTCAAAAGGTATTGCACTAGCACCCATATCACATAAGCCATGATAACAATGATCTCCTATTTTAACAGAAATAACAGGCATGCCTACCACAGGTCTATGTTTATCTTCAGCACAAGGTTTGGCAATTCTAGCGGTTTCATTACAGAAATGAATAACATGCCCATCAATATTATCAGCCAAGAGATCTTTAACAATAGCAATATTAGGTTCAACTTTAATTTGCTCAGGAGGTGTATAAGTTCTAATTTTGCTTTTACGAACCACAGTTGAAGCTTTAGCATGATCCTTTATCCTAACAGGGAAATGTGGTTTCCCAACATAAGAAGTAGGAACAATAGGATCATTATAAGTGATAGTATTTTCTTCAACTTTAATAGGTGCAGCTACTTTTACTTCTATGGGAGGATGATATTTAAACCACTTCTCCTTAGGGAGATCGATATGAGCAGGAAAAGATTCACAGAAATAGGCTACTATCTCAGAGTCAAGTCCATATTTAGTGCTAAATTTACGGAAAACATCGGTATCCATAAAAGATTTAACACAATCATACTTACGTGCCATACCTGACTCCTTACCTTCGTCGAGGTCCCAATCTTCATATTTGCATTTAATTCTTTCCAATAAATCCCATTTGAATTCAATAGTCTTCATCATAAAAGAGCAAGCACAAGAAGTATCGAGCATGGTGCGATTGTTATCAGAAAGCCGAGCATATAAATTTTGAATAATCATTTCTCTTGAGAGATCATGATTGGGGCATGAATATAACATTGATTTAAGCCTCCCCCAAGCTTGAGCGATGCTTTCTCCTTCGCGAGGCCAAAAATTATATATATAATTGCGATCACGATGAACAAGATGCATAGGATAAAACTTCTGATGAAATTCCAATTTCAATCGTTTGTAGTTCCATGACCCCGTATCATCACATAGCCTATACCATGTCAATGCATCTCCCTTAAAAGATAAAGGGAAGACCTTCTTCTTAATAACATCTCCGGGTACACCTGCAAGCTTAAATAATCCACAAACTTCATCCACATATATTAGGTGCTCATCAGGATGCTTTGTTCCATCTCCTGCAAAAGGATTAGCTAGCGGTTTTTCTAACATACCCGAAGGAATTTCAAAGCAGACATTTTCATTTTCATTTTCATTTTCAGTAGGTTCAGTAGGTTGAGGAGCAACTCTTTGCTCTACTAGTCGGGGTGAAGATACCCCAAACAAGCCCCTCAGAGGATTACTTTCCATAGTAACAAGTGACATTAAATTTCAGCACACTATATAAATTTTTCCTTACCAAATTCCACCTACCAAAGGCGCTTCACTCCCTGGCAATGGGGCCAGAAAAGAGTATTGATGACCCACAAGTATAGGGGATCTATCGTAGTCCTTTCGATAAGTAATAATGTCGAACCCAACGAGGAGCAGAAGGAAATGATAAGCGGTTTTCAGCAAGGTATTCTCTGCAAGCACTGAAATTATAGGTAACAGATAGTTTTGTGATAAGATAATTGGTAACGAGCAACAAGTAACAAAAGTAAATAAAGTGTAGCAAGGTGGCCCAATCCTTTTTATAGCAAAGGACAAGCCTGGACAAACTCTTATATGATGTAAAGCGCTCCCGAGGACACATGGGAATATCGTCAAGCTAGTTTTCATCATGTTCATATGATTCGCGTTTGGTACTTTGATAATTTGTTATGTCGGTGGACCGGTGCTTGGGTACTGTCCTTACTTGGACAAGCATCCCACTTATGATTAACCTCTATTGCAAGCATCCGCAAATACAACAAAAGTATTAAGGTAAACCTAACCATAGCATGAAACATATGGATCCAAATCAGCCCCTTACGAAGCAACGCATAAACTAGGGTTTAAGCTTTTGTCACTCTAGCAACCCATCCTCTACTTATTACTTCCCAATGCCTTCCTCTAGGCCCAAATAATGGTGAATTGTCATGTATTCGACGTTCACATAACACCACTAGAGGAGAGACAACATACATCTCATCAAAATATCGAACGAATACCAAATTCACATGACTACTAATAGCAAGACTTCTCCCATGTCCTTAGGAACAAACGTAACTACTCACAAAGCATATTCATGTTCATAATGAGAGGGGTATTAATATGCATAAAGGATCTGAACATATGATCTTCCACCAAATAAACCAACTAGCACCAACTTCAAGGAGTAATTAACACTACTAGCAACCCACAGGTACCAATCTCGGACTTAGAGACAAGAATTGGATACAAGAGATGAACTAGGGTTTGAGAGGAGATGGTGCTGGTGAAGATGTTGATGGAGATTGACCCCCTCCCGATGAGAGGATCATTGGTGATGACGATGGCGATGATTTCCCCCTCCCGGAGGGAAGTTTCCCCAGCAGAATAGCAACGCCAGAGCCCTAGATTGGTTCCGCCAAGGTTCCGCCTCGTGGCGGCGGAGTCTCATCCGAAAAGATGGCTTATTATGTTTTCCTCATCGAAAGACTTCATTTAGCAGAAGATGGACATCGGAGGGCCACCAGGGGGCCCACAAGGTAGGGGGCGTGCCCAAGGGGTAGGGCGCGTGCCCCCACCCTCGTGGGCAGGGTGTGGCCCCCTGGTGAACTTCTTGCGCTCAGTATTTTTTATATATTATGAAAATGACTTCCGTGAAGTTTCAAGACTTTTGGAGCTGTGCAGAATAGGTCTCTAATATTTGCTCCTTTTCCAGCCCAGAATCCTAGCTGCCGGGATTCTCCCTCTTTATGTAAACCTTGTAAAATAAGAGAGGATTGGCATAAGTATTGTGACATAATGTGTAATAATAGCCCATAATGCAATAAATATCGATATAAAAGCATGATGCAAAATGGACGTATCAATACTCTGGTGCAGAGCCCGACACACAGGTGGCAGAAGAGGACCAAGTGCAAGAGAGTAGCCTCCCACATCTAGCTAGCCAACACCCTGGGGCATCACGGTCCTGGCAGGGTAGATCTCAGAACGCGACAGATCACCAGATCGGACAAGGGGGTGCAACAGCGTCAGAGCACGGTACAGGTGCTGACGGGTGGTGTATAACTCGTGGCGAAGAGCTCGGTTAGCTCTATCTAGCCCATCAGCATGCAAAACCAGGTTCTGATGGTAGAAGGGCTCTCGGGTGACAGTGGAGTAGGCAGCGGTGTAGTATCCCTCCGCACCAACATCGGATGCGATAGCAGTGTGCCTAAAAGGGGAGGTGTCCAACTCCCGATACTCTCCACGAAGACATGTCAGAGCAGCATAAGCAGCATCGTGGACTTCCATGTCGATAGTCACTCCAACACCATGAGCAGTGTGCGGCACGGTAGTGGAGTCATACTCCCGAGAGTAGAGGTGGACGATGGCACGATACTACTCCTGGTTAAAGTCCTGGTACTCCTCGTTGACAGTGTACTCAGGGTGCCAGCAATAACCCAGATAGGTCATCATCTCAACCAACACAGCAGGTGATCCTGAGCCACCAATGGCCATCGTGTGGCGCACGACCTGTCTCGTGGGTGCCATCTGAAAACAAAGATGTTTCAAAGGAGTCAAATGATAGCGTGGATAATGTTCAATATACTACTCTAAGGAATAACTAGGGCTTATCCAACTTTGGGGTGAACGTGGTCACGGGATCCTAATGTTAGAGTTAGTAAATTCATTTAACCCGAGTACAAGAGAGTTCAGAGTCCCAGAGTAAGGGTCGAGGAGTAAAAGATCCTATTACCATCCAAATGGTGACGTGGGCCCGTAAGACACACAGCCATGTTAGTAGAAGTTTTGTAATGTCTAGACTCGACTTTGGCCAAGGAGTGTGGAAGGGGGATTCCTACAGGAAGTCGGCTCTAATACCAACTTGTGATGCCCCCGATTCAATCATACACTAATCATACATGCAAACGTGTACGATCAAGATCAGGGACTCACGGGAAGATATCACAACACAACTCTACAAATAAAATAAGTCATACAAGCGTCATATTACAAGCCAGGGGCCTCGAGGGCTCGAATACAAGAGCTCGATCATAGACGAGTCAGCGGAAGCAACAATATCTGAGTACAGACATAAGTAAACAAGTTGCCATAAGATGGCTAGCACAAACTGGGATACAGATCGAAAGAGGCGCAGGCCTCCTGCCTGGGATCCTCCTAAACTACTCATGGTCGTCGTCAGCAGCCTGCACGTAGTAGTAGGCACCTCCAGTGTAGTAGGAGTCATCGTCGACGGTGGCGTCTGGCTCCTGGACTCCATCGTCTATTCGCGGCAATCGGGTATAGAAAGGGGGAAAAGGGGGAGCAAAGCAACCGTGAGTACTCATTCAAAGTACTCGCAAGCAAGGAGCTACACTACATATGCATGCATTGGTATCAAATGGAAAAGGGGTAGCATATGTGGACTGAACTGCAGAATGCCGGAATAAGAGGGGGATAGCTAGTCCTATCGAAGAATACGCTTCTGGCCGCCTCCATCTTGCAGCATGTAGAAGAGAGTAGATGGTAAGTTCACCAAGTATCATCGCATAGCATAATCCTACCCGGCGATTCTCCCCTCGTCGCCCCGTGAGAGAGCAATCACCGGGTTGTATCTGGCACTTGGAAGGGTGTGTTTTATTAAGTATCCGGTTCTAGTTATCATAAGGTCAAGGTACAACTCCGGGTCGTCCTTTTACCAAGGGACACGGCTATTCGAATAGATAAACTTCCCTGCAGGGGTGCACCACATTTCCCAACACGCTCGATCCCCTTTGTCCGGACACACTTTTCTAGGTCATGCCCGGCCTTGGAAGATCAACACGTCGCAGCCCTACCTAGGCACAGCAGAGAGGTCAGCACCAGTCTAAATCCTATGGCACAGGGGTCTGGGCCCATCGCCCATTGCACACCTGCATGTTGCGAACGCGACCGGCGAGCAGACCTAGCCTCCCTTATACAAGAGCATGCGTTCCAGTCCAACCCGGCGCGCGCCGCTCAGTCGCTGACGTCAAGAAGGCTTCGGCTGATACCACGACGTCGAGTGCCCATAAATGTTCCCGCATAGTTGGTTAGTGCGTATAGGCCAGTGGCCAGACTCAGATCAAATACCAAGATCTCGTTAAGCGTGTTATTTTGACATAATCGCGGACGCCGACCAGGGCCAGGCCCACCTCTCTCTTAGGTGGTCTCAACCTGCCCTGTCGCTTCGCCTCAAAGTAATAGTCGGGGGCCGTCGGAAACCTAGGCCCACCACTACCTGGGTGGAACCACCTGCCCCTTCAATCCCCAACATCGGAAAATCACTTGCGGGTACTCAACGAGCCGACCCGACTTTAGTCACAACATGTAATAAGTATAAAGTATATAGTATATACCCGTGATCAACACCCGACGTGATCACGGCCCGATAGTATAGCATGGCAGACTGAAAAGAATGTAGGGCCACTGATGATAAACTAGCATCCTATACTAAGCATTTAGGATTGCAGGTAAGGTATCAACAACTGTAGCAACAATGACAGGCTATGCATCAGAATAGGATTAACGGAAAGCAGTAACATGCTACACTACTCTAATGCAAGCAGCAGAGAGAGAATAGGCGATATCTGGTGATCAAAGGGGGGGTTGCCTGGTTGCTCTGGCAAGAAAGAGGGGTTGTCAACAACGTAGTCGATCGGGGCACCAGCAGCGGCGTCAGTCTCGTAGTCTACCGGAGAGAAGAGGGGGAAGAAACAATGAATACAGTGCAAATAGATGCATAACGATGCATGACATGACAAGTAGCGGTGCTAGGTGTGCCCTAATGCGGTATGAGGTGATACCAGTGATGGGGAGAAACATCCGGGAAAATATCCCCGGTGTTTCGCGTTTTCGGACAGATGAATTGGAGGGGGAAAGTTGCTTGTTCTCCATGCTAGGGATTTGTGGCGGACGAACGGACTGCGCATCCGGATTTGTCTCGTCGTTCTGAGCAACTTTCATGTAGAAAATATTTTAATCCGAGTTACGGATTAAAAGATATGATTTTCAAAAAAATGTATTAATTTTTGGAATTTAATTAATTATTTAATTTAATTCGAAATTGGATTTATGACATCAACATGATATCATGCTGATGTCAGCAGTCAATAGGGGTTGACTGGTCAACCTGACGTGTGGGTCCCACCTGTTAGTGACACATTTTAATTAACCATTTTTAATTAACCTAACCAGGATTAATTAGGGGTGGGCCACACTGCCATTGATTGATTAAATAATTAACTAACAGTTTAATTAGTTTAGTTAATTGATTAGTTTAATTAATCAAAATTAAATAAGTTAATTAATTCTTTAATTAATTAATTAGTTATTTTTATTTTTTTATTTTTTTTAATTAATTATTTTTTTAAACGTTCTCAGGGGCGTGGGCCCCCGCTGTCATAGGGCCAGGGGCAATCGGGTTCGGAGCTAATGGGCGACGGGCGCCAGCCCGAATGGGTGCCCGCCCAGGCCAACAGGGGGACGGTGAGGCGTCGTCGGCGAGGCCGTTTCCGGCGAAGCGAGCCGGCGCTGGAGGGGCCGCCGGAGGCAGCAGCAAGCGCGCTGCGGCCTCGCGCAAGGCGAGGTGGTCGCCGGAGCGCGACCATGGCGAGCAAGGCGAGCAACGGCGAGGACGCGGGGGCCGGCGGTGGCGAGGCTGCAGAGGGCGCGAGGGCGCGGCCAGGGCACTGCCCGGCCGCGGTGTCCGACGGGGCAGGGGGAGTGCGAGGAGAGGGGGCGGCCAGGGTCAGGCGCGAGCTGGGGCGGCTGCGGGGCGCGTGGCTGCGGGCAGCGGAGCCGGTTGCCGCGGCAAAGGGCGGCCAAAGCAGCGAGCGGCTGCAGCGGTGGCGGAGCGTGGGCGCGCGCGCGGCGAGCAGCATGCGGGGCGAGCGCGCACGCGGGAGCAGGAATGCGCGTGGGGAGCGGCAGAGGGGCGCGCGCGTGCGCGCATGGCCGTGGGCGTGTGCGCGGCCGCGACCGTGGTCGGCGAGCGGGAACAAGGGAAGGAGAGGAGGGGCGCGGCTCACGTCGGGTTCGTAGGGACGGGGCAATGGTGCTCGGGGGGGGGAGGTCGGGGACGACATGCGTAGGGGAGGCAGGCCGGTGGGGTAGACGACGAGGTGGCCGTGGCGGCGTTGCAGGCGACGACGGACGAGGTGGAGGCGCCGGCGGGCGATGGCGGTCCGAGGCAGCGGCCTCCTCTCGATCCCGATCCAATCGGGAGAGAGGGGCGAAAGATATTTCGGGGGGAGGAGTGGGGTGTTGGTGGGCGAGTGGGGGTGGGAGAGGTTATGGGGTGCGGGGGTGGGCCGGCCCATTCGGGCGGCTGTGGCCAACTGGGCCGGAGCCCGGGGGTTCTTTCCTTCTTTTTTTTGTTTTTTGTTTTGTATTTTATTTTCTTTTTATTTATTTTCTTTTCTATTTTAAATCATTTTAAAATATCTAGGAATTTTCTAAAAAGGAGTTCTATGCACTATAATTACCTATGTAATATTAGGCACTACCCGAAAATTTTTGTTTTAACTTTTGAAAACTTTTATTGTTGACATTAATTTGAATTTGAATTTTGAAACGGTTTCGAATCATCGCAAGGTTAACAACAGTAGCCGTGGTGACGTGGCACCATTAGCGTGGGATTACTGTAGCTTAATTATCCGGGCGTTACACCCAAGCTTAGGCTTTAGGTTGTCCTTGAATTTTACCTTGGGGTGCCTTGAGCATCCCCAAGCTTAGGCTCTTTCCACTCTTTATTCCAAAATCCATCAAATCTTTACCCAAAAACTTGAAAACTTCACAACACAAAACTTCAACAGAAAATCTCATGAGCTCCGTTAGTATAAGAAAATAAACCACCACTTTAAGGTACTGTAATGAACTCTTTCTTTATTTATATTGGTGTTTAAACCTACTATATTCCAACTTCTATATGGTTCATACCCCCTATACTACTCATAGATTCATAAAAATAAGCAAATGCTACCTATTGAGCACTGCGTTGGTTTTCCCTTGAAGAGGAAAGGGTGATGCAGCAAAGTAGCGTAAGTATTTCCCTCAGTTTTTGAGAACCAAGGTATCAATCCAGTAGGAGGCCACACGCAAGTCCCTCGTACCTACATAAACAAATAAGAACCTCACAACCAACGCGATAAAGGGGTTCTCAATCCCTTCACGGTCACTTACGAGAGTGAGATCTGATAGAGATAATAATGATAAGATAAACATTTTTGGTATCTTTATGATATAGATTGAAAGTAAAGATTGCAAAGTAAAATAGATTGGAAACTTATATGATGGAGAATAGACCCGGGGGCCATAGGTTTCACTAGTGGCTTCTCTCAAGATAGCATAAATAGTACGGTGGGTTGAAAGTGCAACTGTCCCTAGGTGGTTTTGGTAATTCATAACAACATATAGCTCATTGAGCTAATGCTATTCCAAGATGATTATTTCAGGAAAGCTCAATGATTGGCATGGCATGGATGTGAAAGTGGAACCCTCAAAATGCTAAGGACAAAGGATTGGCTCAAGCTCAAAAGCTCAAGACTCTTCATTTTATATTTTAGTGATCCAAGATCACATTGAGCCTTTAGGAAAAGCCAATACTATCAAGGAGGGATGAGGTGTTGCTTAATGAGCCTCTTGCTTCATGTGCTTAGTGATATGCTCCAAAACCCTCAACTACTTTCCCATATCCACATATGACCTAAACCCTAAGCCAAACTCGGTCCTACCGATTCTTCCTATCCGGCGCCATCGAGTTTCACTTGTCATTAGCCACTGCCAAACCCTAGCAATTCGGTCCTACCGATAGGGATCTCGGTCTCACCGAGATGGGGTTGCAAACTCTCTGTTTCCCTTTTGTAACTTTTTGGTCTCACCGAAAGAGCGAATCGGTCCCACCGAGATTGCTTGACTTGTCCTAAATTAGCTAAAATCTGCCAAGAACTAAAATTGGGAAAAGGTTAAGTTTTTATTTGGTCAAGTAGTCTATCCCCCCCCCCCTTCTAGACATACTTTCGATCCTACAAGTGGTATCAGAGATTTGGTCTCCATTTGCTTTGATCTCCATAGCTTTTGGTGGTCATAGCCTTGGTTTCACAACCTAGGAGAGTATGGCATCTAGCGAGGGAAATTATCACCGTAGAGGTCCTTACTTTGATGGTACTAATTTTGCTAGTTGGAAGCATAAAATGAAAATGCATATTCTTGGACATAACCCCGCCGTTTGGGCTATTGTGTGTGTTGGTTTGCAAGGTGACTTCTTTGATGGGAGAGAACCGAACCGTGAAGCTACCGCAGATGAGTTGAAGATGTTGCAATACAATGCTCAAGCTTGTGATATTCTCTTCAACGGATTGTGCCCCGAAGAATTCAACAAAATCAGCCGCCTTGAGAATGCGAAGGAAATTTGGGACACTTTGATTGATATGCACGAAGGTACCGACTCCGTCAAGGAATCCAAGTTGGATGTGCTTCAAAGCCAACTTGACAAGTTCAAGATGAAGGATGGTGAAGGTGTCGCTGAAATGTACTCTAGGCTTGCTCTCATCACAAATGAGATTGCCGGCTTAGGAAGTGAAGAGATGACCGATAAATTCATCATCAAGAAGATTCTAAGAGCCTTGGATGGAAAATATGATACAGTGTGCACATTGGTCCAAATGATGCCCAATTACAAAGATCTCAAGCCAACGGAGGTGATTGGAAGAATTGTTGCTCATGAGATGTCACTTAAGGATAAAGAGGAACTTCACAACAAATCAAGTGGTGCCTGTAAAGCCGCATGTGAAGCCCCTACATCATCAAGTGAGAAACAAGACTTCAATGAAGAATTGAGCTTCATGGTGAAGAACTTCAACAAGTTCTACAAGAGTAGAAGCAAAGATAGAAGCTCCAAGTCAAGGTCCTACAATGACAAAAGATCTTCTAGTCGAGAGCGAAACTGCTACAATTGTGGAAGACCCGGACACTATTCCAATGAGTGTACGGCTCCCTATAAGAGAAGAGAAGATTCTCCAAAAAGAAGAAGCAAAGGATCACCACCAAGAGAAAGAAGGAGTAGAGATGATCATTATGAACGAAGATACTCACGGAGAAGCAAGGATTCGGAAAGGAAGGAAAAATCATCAAGGAGCTACACAAGACGAAGACATCAAGCTCATGTTGGTGAATGGGTATCCGGCTCCTACTCCGACAGCCACTCCGAGAGAAGTTATTACTCCGGCTCCGAAGATACTCAAGATGAAGGTGTTGCCGGTCTAGCACTTGTGTCAACCAACTCCTATGACATATTTGACTCGCCAAATGAAGGAATTGGAAGATGCTTCATGGCCAAAGGTCCTAAGGTAACACACCCCGAGTACGTTGATTTCAATAGTGATGAAGATGACTTGTTAGGTGATGATTTGCTTGTTGACAACTCTAGTGATGAATACTATGATGAAATGTCAATTAAACATGCTAATCAAGATAAAACGAATGACAATGATAAGGAGAAGATTGAGGCCCTAACTAAAGAACTAAACACTCTTAAGTTAGCTCATGAAACCATCTTCGAAGATCATCAAGAACTTTTAAGAGCTCATGAGAAATTACGCTTTGAAAAGCTCAATCTTGAGCAAGAGCATGAGTTCTTAAAGGCAATCAATGATGATCTCCGCAAGAAAAGTTCTTCTTACATTGCCAAGCGTTTACTTTTATCCACTTACATGCCTCAAGTCAAGTCTAGTAATAAGAACAAGAAAGATTCTTCCTCTAGTAGTAACAATGATCATGCTAAATCCGATATTGTTACTTCTAGTAGCTCTCTTGATTCCACTAATGATTCTCTTAGCCAAGTTACACTTGAGCAAGAAAATAGTTTATTGAAGGGAATTATAGAGAAAGGAGTGTACAAAAGCCTTGCCGGGAGTAAGCAATTCGAGGAAATTGTGCGCAAGCAAGGAATGCACCGGAAGAATCAAGGTGTTGGTTTTGAACGAAAGTTCAATGCCAATGGAGTTGAGTGGGAAGAAGATCAATACCCCAAGACAAATTTTTTCCCTCAACAAGAGAAGCATACTTCTTTCAAAGGGACACAAACTCAAGATGATCTTCCACCACAAGACTACAAGCAAAAAGGCAAGGAAAAGCTTCAAGAGGAAATTGACGCATTTGAAGAAGCTCCAAAGACCTTAGTCAAGTGGATTCCCAAGACTACTTCAAGTTCCACTTCATCAAGTACGACTACAACTCCAAGGATTCCCATCAAGATGATGTGGATCCAAAAGAAGAAGAACTAGAGAGTTCTTGAGGGTGACTCCGCCAACGTACTTCACTCTTATCATTTTGGCAAGAACAAGTGCAATCAACTTCCACATCTTGCACTAGTTCAAGGAGTCACAAACCCTCTTGTTGGTAAGACAAGGGACAAGGTAATCTAAAAGTTTTCATGGACATCATCTTTGTGTGCATCACTCTATGTCTATGGATATCCTTGTTTGTTCCTTGTGGGACTAACCCATGTAGGTATTGAAAGTGCAATTCACTCAAATGGATAGCTCCAAGAGATCTACATCAACATTGAGCATCCACATCTTCAATATCTACATGAAGTCATCATTGACAAAACCCAAGGTTAGTTCATCCCTCTTAGGGGGGATATCACATCTAGGGGGAGCTTTACTCTAAGACTTGAGCTAAAGCAACTCTAAAGATGTGAACAAAACAATGCTTTATGTAAAAGTGGTAACCCCACTTGAGCTTAAACGATGAGTATGACCTATGATCAAGTGTTCTCTCTTGACTCCTAAGTCAATATACTCATATATAGACGACCTGGTCATCGCAAATTGCTTGATAGATGCTAGAATTGGTTGTGCATGCCTTGTCACATATTTCATTTGCCATCTTATTGTGTGAGCATGCTGGTTGCATATTTTACTCATTCGAGGACATCCACTTGTTGTTTTTGATTGTTTGGTTTTATCTTCTTTTGCCAAGTGGATGGACAAGAATGCCTAAGAACCTCCTCTAGCTATCTATGCTTTTCTCGTCTCAAACTCTATTCATGTTGCATCACAAAATTTGATCAAGTCAGATTCGAACCACTCTGTGTGAGGAGCGCTCGGAGTCCCCGATTCATCATAGACTTAAACTTCCAAAACCTCTTTATGATTCTCGGTCTGACCGATACTCCACTTTCGGTCCTACCGAGATCATTAAGTTGATCTAGGTTTTCGATCTCGGTGCAACCGATTTGAACATTTCGGTCACACCGAGTTTCAGTAACTGCTTGCAGTTATGAATCTCGGTGCCACCGAGTTGTTCCACTCGGTCACACCGACAGGGTCGGGCTATATATAGTCACGGGCAAAATTTTGGAAATTTCTCCGAACCCCTTCGCCCGCGCGATAGCCTGCTCTGCCCTCGTGGTCTCCGGATCATCTTCTCGCCGCTAGCCGCCTCCAGTCGCTGGTCTCCGTCGCCGTCAACGGGAATTCTGCCCCGCCGTTGCCGCCGTAGCAAGTCCCCGCCGAACTAGGGTATGGACTTGATCTTTGTGCTATTCCCCAATCTGATTCCTAGCACATTGTGATCATATTGATTCTAGCCACAATTGAAACACTCCTATCCAGTCAAAACGCTCATAGATTAGGTTTGATTCGAAAATTCTAGGTTTAGGTTTCCGCCGAAACTATCTCGGACCCACCAAGTTGAAAAACTCGGTACCACCGATTTGGCTTATGCCATTGCACAAGTGAGACTCGGTCTGACCGAGAATTACTTATCGGTGTGACCGATTTTTGAACTCAGTGAAACCCGAGCAGTCTCGGTGCCACCGAACTGTGACTCGGTCCTACCGAGTTCACTAGTTTAGGTTCCAAAACTGCTTCGGTATCACCGAGTTTGAAAATCGGTAGATCCGAGATGATTTCAGTGGGAAACTAAAACTAAGTTTTTGGATCATTCTTTTGCAAAAATCTCTGCATTTTGTGATGCTCATATTTTCTATCTCATCTATAATCTATTCACAGGGTCAGCAGTTAGTTTGCAGCATGTCTGATCAAAGTGATAGCCAAAATATGTCAGAGCAGCAAGTGGTGATGAGTGAGGGCACTAGTCCCTCCAGTTCATCTGATGAAGGCAGCAGGAGCACTCCTAGCAACTTGCCAAAGGCTGCCACGAGACAAAGGAAGAAGAGGACTTCAGATTCCGAAGATGAGGACTATGTGGCAGAGGAAGAGGCCACTTCCAAGAGAGTTGAGCCAGCTCAAGGCACTAAGCCAGGTCTGAAAATCAAAAGGCCAGCAGGCAGGCAGCCAATGTCAAAGGCCAGAATGTCAACTGAGAAGCCCATAGAGCCAGTTGCAGCTGAGGGCAAGAGAAGAAAGGAAAGGGTGAAGAAGACAGTGGCTAGAGTGCTTGGCAAAGCTTCCATCATGGAAGAAGAAGAGGTAGAAGAGGTAGCTGCACCGGCGCCCAAGGCACCCAAGCTAATGGGAGATGCCATAAAATCAGGAGGAGCTACTTCCAAGGCCAAGCCAGCTCCAAAGCCAAAGCCTAAGAGAAATACAAGGAGCATTCCTGCAGCTAAGAAGAACAAGGCCCCAGTGCCTGAGACTGTTGCTGAAGAGGAGGAAGAGAATGTCCTGAGAAAGCTAAAGCCCAAGATCCCAGACCACAATGATGCTCATCCTGTAGCTGAGGACATGAAGCTCAGGAGAGATTCAGGGCTGAGGAAATGGAGAGAAGCAGACCCATATGCTTCAAGGAGAAGGACAGCAGTGGACTACAGATTTCACACCAAGGAGCAGCAAGATTTCTATGAGACTGTGCTGCTAGATAAGAAGCCCATTGTATGTGATATGAGATGGGTCAACTGGGAATATATCAAGGATAATGAGGAGCACTATCCTGGAGTGCAAGACAGCTTCATAGCTTGTGGAGTAGCTGACTTTGTTGGGCAGAAGCTCACAAAGTGGAACGAGGAGCTTATCATGCAGTTCTACTCCACGGCACACTTTTATCCAGATGGGAGGATCACATGGATGTCTGAGGGTACGAGGTACCAATCCACTGTTGAGGAATGGGCGAAGTTGATTAATGCCCCAGAGGAGCATGATGATGACATGGACATATATGCCAAGAAGAAGATGGACCATAACTCCATGTCCAATATGTACAAGGAAATTCCCAATGAAGCTCTTGACACCTTCAAATTTGGGTCTGTGCATTACCTTCTGTCAGGACTGCCTACGATCAATTGGATACTAAGGCACACCTTACTGCCCAAGTCTGGAGATCACAAGATGATCAGAGGCCATGCTATCAACTTGCTACATGTGTTTGATGTGCCTCAGAAGTTCAAGGTGATGAGCCTCATACTGGAAACTATCAAGAGGACTGCAGCAGATTAGAAGAGGAGCTGCGGATATGCCCCTCAAATTCAGGAGCTCATCAACTCCAAGATGGGCACGGGCATATATCTATTGGACAAGGAACACCTGCCCATCCGTCCAGATTTCGAGGACAATCAAGTTGTCATGACTGAGAACGAGCCATCATCTGCCCAAGCATACGCAAAGAAGGAGAAGGCGAGGAAGGAGAAAGCTGCCAAGATGCCTACTCAAGAGGAGGCATCTGAGTATTTCTTGAAGACTAAACAAGAGCAGCTTGGTTACTTGATTGCATCCATGCTGAGGATTGAGCAAAGTCTGGCCACCCTCACTCAGAATCAGCAGAGCCTAGAGAGAATCATGGAACAGAAGTTCTATGACTTAGATGTCAAGGTAACGGAAGTTCAGTCTGCAGTGGAGCAGCTCCAGGAGGACATGCAGGAGAGGAGAGGCAGGACTACCACTCATGCCTTTGCCAGAGTGCCACGAGGCCCGAGGTCATCTGCCGTGCCAGTTGCTGACACCAGAGCCACCACTTCAGCACCAGCTACAGCCTCAGCTCCAGCGTCTACTTCAGCTCCAACTCCAGCGTCTACTTCAGCATCTACCGAAGCCTTCGTCCTTGGAGTGATCCGGACTCCACCACCACCAGAAGATCAAGCCTGAGCGTCGGTCTAGTGCTATGCATTTTCTAGGAACTTTTTGGTAACTTGTTGCCAAAGGGGGAGAAGGTGTATAGATCATAGGCTTCGAGAGAGAGTGTGTTGCTTTTCTCTCTTGCTTTATTTGGTGGTTTTTCAAACTTGTTTGCTTTTGAGTGCTTGAGATACTACGTCATTATTTGTGAGACATTGATGATCATGTGTTTGATCATAAGCTACACTTAATGCTTGCTTATTGCTATTATCCTATCTATCTTGTGTGATCATTCACTATTGGTGATGAGTGCATGTATTTCATTCTTATCATTTTAAGCGCTCCACCAAGATGTATGTGACATGGAAGAGTAACCCATGACTCTAACTCTTTGTGCATTTGCAGTGCAAAGCAAATTTTAAATATGCACAAATTTAGGGGGAGCTCTTACTTATCACATACTTCTCAAAGCGACGATATATTTCATGCTTATTATCATTTGTCGAAGCTTTGATCTATATGTTGTCATCAATTACCAAAAAGGGGGAGATTGAAAGTGCAACTGTCCCTAGGTGGTTTTGGTAATTCATAACAACATATAGCTCATTGAGCTAATGCTATTCCAAGATGATTATTTCAGGAAAGCTCAATGATTGGCATGGCATGGATGTGAAAGTGGAACCCTCAAAATGCTAAGGACAAAGGATTGGCTCAAGCTCAAAAGCTCAAGACTCTTCATTTTATATTTTAGTGATCCAAGATCACATTGAGTCTTTAGGAAAAGCCAATACTATCGAGGAGGGATGAGGTGTTGCTTAATGAGCCTCTTGCTTCATGTGCTTAGTGATATGCTCCAAAACCCTCAACTACTTTCCCATATCCACATATGACCTAAACCCTAAGCCAAACTCGGTCCTACCGATTCTTCCTATCCGGCGCCACCGAGTTTCACTTGTCATTAGCCACTGCCAAACCCTAGCAATTCGGTCCTACCGATAGGGATCTCGGTCTCACCGAGATGGGGTTGCAAACTCTCTGTTTCCCTTTCGTATCTTTTCGGTCTCACCGAAAGAGCGAATCGGTCCCACCGAGATTGCAATGTAAACTCAGTGTTTCCCCTTTGTAACTTTTCGGTCTCACCGAGTTCCACTCGGTCTCACCGAAAGAGCAAATCGGTCCCACCGAGTTTGCCTGACCAACTCTCTGGTTAGCTAATTACCAAATTCGGTCCCACCGAGTTTGTGTAATCGGTCTCACCGAGATTACATTATGCCCAAACCCTAACCATATCGGTCCTACCGAGTTGCATGTCAGTCCCACCGAAAATCTCTAACGGTCACTAGGTTTACATTTTCGGTCCGACCGAGTTTATTGATTCGGTCCCACCAAGATTGGAAAACTGTGTAACAGTTGGATTTTGTGTGGAGGCTATATATACCCCTCCACCTCCTTCTCATTCGACGAGAGAGCCATCAGAACACACACACCATTCCAACTCATATGTTCTGAGAGAGAACCACCTACTCATGTGTTGAGACCAAGACATTCCATTCCTACCATATGAATCTTGATCTCTAGCCTTCCCAAGTTTCTTTCCACTCAAATCTTCTTTCCACCAAATCCAAATCCTATGAGAGAGAGTTGAGTGTTGGGGAGACTATCATTTGAAGCACAAGAGCAAGGAGTTCATTACCTACACACCATTTGTTACTTCTTGGAGAGTGGTGTCTCCTAGATTGGCTAGGTGTCACTTGGGAGCCTCCGACAAGATTGTGGAGTTGAACCAAGGAGTTTGTAAGGGCAAGGAGATCGCCTACTTCGTGAAGATCTACCGCTAGTGAGGCAAGTCCTGTGTGGGTGATGGCCATGGTGGGATAGACAAGGTTGCTTCTTCGTGGACCCTTTGTGGGTGGTTGCTTCTTCGTGGACCCTTCGTGGGTGGAGCCCTGTGTGGACTCGCGCAACCGTTACCCTTCGTGGGTTGAAGTCTCCATCAACGTGGATGTAGGATAGCACCACCTATCCGAACCACGGGAAAAACATTCGTGTCTCCAATTGCGTTTGAATTCTCCAAACCCTTCCCTTTACATTCTTGCAAGTTGCATGCTTTACTTTCCGCTGCCTATATACTCTTTGCATGCTTGCTTGAATTATGTGATGATTGCTTGACTTGTCCTAAATTAGCTAAAATCTGCCAAGAACTAAAATTGGGAAAAGGTTAAGTTTTTATTTGGTCAAGTAGTCTATCCCCCCCTTCTAGACATACTTTCGATCCTACATGGGTGAACGAATTACTGTCGAGCAATTGATAGAAAAGCGAATAATTATGAGAATATCTAAGCATGATCATGTATATAGGCATCACGTCCGTGACAAGTAGACCGACTCCAAGTCCTCTGGATCACGTTTGTTCCAAATATCACGCTCCCGAAGGTTTCATTCCGTTTGGACTCCGTTTGATATCCCTTTTCTGCGAAACACTGAAATAGGCAAAAAAACAGCAATTTGCACTGGGCCTTGGGTTAATAGGTTAGTCCCAAAAATAATATAAAAGTGTAAAATAAAGCGAACCCATTAACATCCTAAACAGATAATATAATAGCATGGAACAATCAAAAATTATAGATACGTTGGAGTCATATCAGCATCCCCAAGCTTAATTCCTGCTCATCCTCGAGTAGGTAAATGATAAAAATAGAATTTTTGATGTGGAATGCTTTGTAGAATATTCTTCAATGTATTTTTATCTATTGTGGCATGAATGTTCAGATCCGAAAGATTCAGGATAAAAGTTTATTGTTGACATAAAAATAGTAATACTCCAAGTATGCTAATCAAGCAATTATGTCTTATCAAAATACCATAGCCAAAGAAAACTTATCCCTACAAAGTCATATAGTTTGGCCATGCTTCATTTCCGTCACACAAAATGCTCCCATCATACACAACCCTGATGACAAGCCAAGCAATTGTTTCATACTTAGCCTTTTCAAACTCTTTCAACTTTTACACAATATATGAGCACGAGCCATGGACATAGCATTATTGGTGGAATAGAATATGATGATTGAGGTTGTGTGAGAAGACAAAAGGGGAGAAAGTCTCACATTGACACGGCTAATCAATGGGCTATGGAGATGCCCACCGATTGATGTCAATGCAAGGAGTAGGGATTGCCATGCAACAGATGCACTAGAGCTATAAATATATGAAAGCTCATCAAAGAAACTAAGTGGGTGTGCACCCAACTTGCTTGCTCACGAAGACCTAGGGCATTTGACGAAGCCCGTCATTGGAATATACAAGCCAAGTTCTATAATGAAAATTTTCCACTAGTATATGAAAGTGACATAACAAGAGACTCTCTATTATGAAAATCATGGTGCTACTTTGAAGCACAAGTGTGCAAAAGGGATAGTAACATTGTCCCTTCTCTCTTTTTCTCTCATTTTTATTTGGGCCTTCTTTTCTCTTTTTTATGGCCTCTTTTTTTCGTCCGTAGTCTCATCCCGACTTGTGGGGGAATCATAGTCTCCATCATCCTTTCCTCACATGGGACAATGCTCTAATGATGATCATCACACTTTTATTTACTTACAACTCAAATTACAACTCGATACTTAGAACAAAATATGACTCTATGTGAATGCCTCCGGCGGTGTACCGGGATTGCGATGAATCAAGAGTGACATGTATGAAAACTAAGCATGGTGGCTTTTCCACAAGTACGATGTCCACTACATGATCATGCAAAGCAATATGACAATGATGATGTGTGTCATAATAAATGGAATGGTGGAAAGTTGCATGGCAATATATCTCGGAATGGCTATGGAAATGCCATAATAGGTAGGTATGGTGGCTGTTTTGAGGAAGATATAAGGAGGCTTATGTGTGATAGAGTGTATCATATCATGGGGTTTGGATGCACCGGCGAAGTTTGCACCAACTCTCAAGGTGAGAAAGGGCAATGCACGGTACCGAAGAGGCTAGCAATGATGGAAGGGTGAGAGTGCGTATAATCCATGGACTCAACATTAGTCATAAAGAACTCACATACTTATTGCAAAAATCTACAAGTCATCAAAACCAAGCACTACACGCATGCTCCTAGGGGGATAGATTGGTACGAAAAGACCATCGCTCGTCCCCGACCGCCACTCATAAGGAAAGCAATTAAAGAACACCCTATGCTTCAAATTTGTCACATAATGTTTACCATACGTGCATGCTACAGAACTTGCCAACTTCAACACAAGTATTCATCAATTTCACAATTACTCAACTAGCACACCTCTAATATTACCACCTTTATATCTCAAAACCATCTATCAAGCATCCAACTTCTCTTGGCATTTAGAATTTATAACCAAAGTGAATTACCATGCTGTTCTAAAGGACTCTCAAAATGATATAAGTGAAGCATGAGAGATCAATTATTTCTATAAAATAAATCCACTGCCGTGCGCTAAAAGATATAAACGAAGCACTAGAGCAAAAATTATCCAACTCAAAAGATATAAGTGAAGCACATAGAGTATTCTAATAAACACCAATTCATGTGTGTGTCTCCCAAAAGGTGTGTACAGCAAGGATGATTGTGGTAAACTAAAAAGCAAAGACTCAAATCATACAAGACGCTCCAAGCAAAACACATATCATGTGGTGAATAAAAATATAGCTCCAAGTAAAGTTACCGATGGACGAAGACGAAAGAGGGGATGCCTTCCGGGGCATCCCCAAGCTTAGGCTTTTGGTTGTCCTTTGATACGTCTCCAACGTATCTATAATTTTTGATTGCTCCATGCTATATTATCTATTGTTTTGGACATTATTGGGCTTTATTATCCACTTTTATATTATTTTCGGGACTAACCTATTAACCGGAGGCCCAGCCCAGAATTGCTTTTTTTGCCTGTTTTAGGGTTTCGAAGAAAAGGAATATCAAACGGAGTCCAAACGGAATGAAACCTTCAGGAACGTGATTTTCTCAATGAACAAGACCCGAGAGACTTGGACCCTACGTCAAGACACAAAAGAGAAGGCCACGAGGTAGGGGGCGTGCCTACCCCCCCCCCCCCCCCCCCCCCCGGCATGCCCTCCGCCCTCGTGGGCCCCCTGTTGCTCCACCGACATACTCCTTCCTCCTATATATACCTATGTACCCCCAAACAATCAGATACGGAGCCAAAAACCTAATTCCACCGCCGCAACTTTCTGTATCCACGAGATCCCATCTTGGGGCCTGTTTCGGAGCTCCGCCGGAGGGGGCATCGATCACGGAGGGCTTCTACATCAACACCATAGCCTCTCTGATGAAGTGTGAGTAGTTCACCTCAGACCTATGGGTCCATAGTTATTAGCTAGATGGCTTCTTCTCTCTTATTGGATCTCAATACAATGTTCTCCCCCTCTCTTGTGGAGAACTATTCGATGTAATCTTCTTTTTGCGGTGTGTTTGTTGAGATCGATGAATTGTGGGTTTATGATCAAGTCTATCTATGAATAATATTTGCATCTTCTCTGAATTCTTTTATGTATGATTGGTTATCTTTGCAAGTCTCTTCGAATTATCAGTTTGGTTTGGCCTACTAGATTGATCTTTCTTGCAATGGGAGAAGTGCTTAGCTTTGGGTTCAATCTTGCGGTGTCCTTTCCCAGTGACAGTAGGGGCGGCAAGGCACGTATTGTATTGTTGCCATCGAGGATAACAAGATGGGGTTTTCATCATATTGCATGAGTCTATCCCTCTACATCATGTCATCTTGCTTAAGGCGTTACTCTGTTTTTAACTTAATACTCTAGATGCATGCTGGATAGCGGTCGATGAGTGGAGTAATAGTAGTAGATGTAGGCAGGAGTCGGTCTACTTGTCTCGGACATGATGCCTATATACATGATCATACCTAGATATTCTCATAACTATGCCCAATTCTGTCAATTGCTCAACAGTAATTTGTTCACCCATCATAGAGTACTTATGCTCTCGAGAGAAGCCACTAGTGAAACCTATGGCCCCGGGTTTATCTTTATCATATTAATCTCCTACTACTTAGTTATTTCCTTTGCTCTTTACTTTGCCTTTATTTTACTTTGCATCTTTATCACAAAAATACCAAAAATATTACCTTATCATATCTATCAGATCTCACTCTCGTAAGAGGCCGTGTAGGGATTGACAACCCCTATTCGCGTTGGTTGCGAGGATTTATTTGTTTTGTGCAGGTACGAGGGACTCGCGCGTAGCCTCCTAATAACCCACAAGTATAGGGGATCGCAACAGTTTTCGAGGGTAAAGTATTCAACCCAAATTTATTGATTCGACACAAGGGGAGCCAAAGAATACTCTCAAGTATTAGTAGCTGAGTTGTCAATTCAACCACACCTGGAAACTTAATATCTTCAACAAAGTGTTTATTAGCAAAGTAATATGATAGTAGTGGTAACGGTAGCAAAAAGTAACAGTAGTGAAAGCAATGTTTTTGGTATTTTGTAGTGATGATAGCAATAGCAACAGAAAAGTAAATAAGCGAAGAACAATATATGGAAAGCTCGTAGGCAATGGATCAGTGATGGAGAATTATGCCGGATGCGGTTCATCATGTAACAGTCATAACCTAGGGTGACACAGAACTAGCTCCAGTTCATTGATATAATGTAGGCATGTATTCCGAACATAGTCATACGTGCCTATGGAAAAGAACTTGCATGACATCTTTTGTCCTACCCTCTGATACGTCTCCAACGTATCTATTTTTTATTGCTCCATGCTATATTACCTACAGTTTTGGACTATATTGGGCTTTATTTTCCACTTTCATATTATTTTTGGGACTAACCTATTAACCGGAGGCCCAGCCCAGAATTGCTGTTTTTTGCCTATTTCAGTGTTTCGGATAAACGGAATATCAAACGGAGTCCAAACGGAATAAAATCTTTGGAAACGTGATTTTCTCACCGAACGTGATCCAGGAGACTTGGACCCTACTGCAAGGGATCAAAGAGGTGGTCACGAGGGTGGGGGACGCCCCCCCTAGGGCGCGCCCCCTGCCTCGTGGGCCCCTCGGTGCTCCACCGATGTACTCTTTCCTCCTATATATACACACGTACCCCCAAACGATCAGAACAGGAACCAAAAACCTAATTCCACCGCCGCAACTTTCTGTATCCACGAGATCCAATCTTGGGGCCTGTTCCGGAGCTCCGCCCGGAAGAGGGCCGTCATCACGGAGGGCTTCTACATCATCCTAGCCCCTCCGATGAAGTGTGAGTAGTTTACCTCAGACCTTCGGGTCCATAGTTAGTAGCTAGATGGCTTCTTCTCTCTCTTTGAATCTCAATACAAAGTTCTCCCCTCTCTCGTGGAGATCTATTCGATGTAATCTTCTTTTTGCGGTGTGTTTGTTGAGACCGATGAATTGTGGGTTTATGATCAAGTCTATCTATGAATAATATTTGAATCTTCTCTGAATTCTTTTATGCATGATTGGTTATCTTTGCAAGTCTCTTCGAATTATCCGTTTGGTTTGGCCAACTAGATTGGTAGTTCTTGCCATGGAGAAGTGCTTAGCTTTGGGTTCGATCTTGCGGTGTCCTTACCCAGTGACAGAAGGGGCAGCAAGGCACGTATTGTATCGTTGCCATCGAGGATAACAAGATGGGGTTTATTTCATATTGCATGAATTTATCTCTCTACATCATGTCATCTTGCTTAAGGCGTTACTCTGTTTTTAACTTAATACTCTAGATGCATGCTGGATAGCGGTCGATGAGTGGAGTAATAGTAGTAGATGCAGAATCGTTTCGATCTACTTGTCACGGACGTGATGCCTATATACATGATCATGCCTAGATATTCTCATAATTATGCTCAATTCTATCAATTGCTCAACAGTAATTTGTTCACCCACCGTAGAATACTTATGCTCTTGAGAGAAGCCACTAGTGAAACCTATGCCCCCCGGGTCTATTCTCATCATATCAATCTCCATCACTTTTATATTGTTTTGCTATTTATTTTGCTTTTACTTTTTACTTTGCATCTTTATATCAAAAACACCAAAAATATTCTATCTATAAGATCTCACTCTCGTAAGTGACCGTGAAGGGCTTGACAAACCCTAATCGCGTTGGTTGTGAGTAGCTATCGCTTTGTGCAGGTAGGAGGGACTTGAGCGTGCGCTCCTACTGGATTGATACCTTGGTTCTCAAAAACTGAGGGAAATACTTATGCTACTCTGCTGCATCATCCCTTCCTCTTCGGGGAAAACCAACGCAAGCTCAAGATGTAGCAAGAAGGATTTCTGGCGCCGTTGCCGGGGAGCCTACGCAAAAAGTCATATACCAAGTACCCATCACAATCCCTATCTCTCGCATTACATTATTTGCCATTTGCCTCTCGTTTTCCTCTCCCCCCAAATCACCCTTGCCGTTTTATTCGCCCTCTCTCTCTATCCTCCCTCTCTGTTTGCCTCTTTAGTCCGCTTGCTTTTTGTTTGCTCGTGTGCTAGTTTGATTGCTTGCCATCATGGCTAGTCTCATATCTTCTCCGTTATCTCCCGAGAGTGAAGTTCTAAATTTTAAACATAGGGAGGGAGAAAATCTAAAAGATGCTTGGTATAGGATTTGCAATGCTCAAAATAGATCTACCAGGAAACAATCTACCTTAGTTCTACTCCGCAATTTTTATGTAGGTATTAATCCTTGGAATAGATATACCCTTGATACCATTACCGGAGGGAATTTTTTGGGTAGCCATACTTTTGATTCTTATAATGATATGTTAGATTTATTTGGCTCACCACCTCTTTTGGTTAATGGAACCATGTTAACTTTGGAGCATGTTATGCAAAGACTTGAAATTATTGAAAATAAAGTTGCTACTATTGGATCAATTGAAAATCTTGATAAAAAGATCCACAATCAAATCACTCAATATGGATCTAAGGTAGGAATGACTTTGAAAAATATTAAGGAAAAGGAACCCATAGTTAATGAGAAGATGAACTTAGATTCTACAAGAATTGATAAACTTGAGGGTATCATTACAAATTTTGGAACTGCTTTTTCTTCCGTAAAGAATACTCCTGGTCCTCCTACTAAAATTGCCAAGCTCATGTATGTTCCTAAAAATAAGGGTGAATCATCTAGTAAGGAAACTGTTGATCTTAAATCTATAAGTATTCATCCCAATCTTTTTGCTATCATTAAAGAACCATTTATTACAAATGAATTTTTCGATCTTGTGCCTAAAAGTTTGATAATTAATAAAAATAAAGAAATTCCTAAAGACGGTAGATGCCTAATTGAATAATTGCCTACCAAAGATGGCAATACCTAGATCTATTCTTGCTCGTTATGCCTAGCTAGGGGCGTTAAACGATAGCGCTTGTTGGGAGGCAACCCAATTTTATTTTTATTCCTTGCTTTTTGCTCCTGTTTAGTAATAAATAAATTATTTAGCCTCTGTTTTGGTTGTGGTTTTTGTGTTTAATTAGTGTTTGTGCCAAGTAGAACCGTTGGGAAGACTTGGGGAAAGTCTTGTTGAACTTGCTGTAAAAAACAGAAACTTTAGCGCTCACGAGAACTGCTGTCATTTTTATTTGAAGAGTGATATTTAGTTAATTATTTTTAAATATGATTAATAGATAAATTACTCACTTCCAGAAATTTATTTTAGAATTTTTGGAGTTCCATATCTTGCGCTAGCTACAGATTACTACAGACTGTTCTGTTTTTGACAGATTCTGTTTTTCGTGTGTTGTTTGCTTATTTTGATGAATCTATGGCTAGTAAAATAGTTTATAATCCATAGAGAAGTTGCAATACAGTAGGTTTAACACAAATATAAATAAATAATGTTTCATTACAGTACCTTGAAGTGGTCTTTTGTTTTCTTTCGCTAACGGAGCTCACGAGTTTTCTATTTTGAGTTTTGTGTTGTGAAGTTTTCAAGTTTTGGGTGAATTCTTTTGATGGATCATGGAACAAGGAGTGGCAAGAGCCTAAGCTTGGGGATGCCCATGGCACCCCCAATATAATCCAAGGACACCAAAAAGTCAAAGCTTGGGGATGCCCCCGGAAGGCATCTCCTCTTTCATCCACTTCCATCGGTAATTTACTTGGAGCTATATTTTTATTCACCAATATGATATGTGTTTTGCTTGGAGCGTCTTGTATTATTTGTGTCTTTGTTTGTTAGTATGCCACAATCATCCTTGCTGTACACACCTTTTGAGAGAGCCATACATGAATTAAAATTTGATAGAATACTCTATGCTTCACTTATATCTTTTGAGCTAAGTAGTTTTGCTCTATGTGCTTCACTTATATCTATTGAGCTAAGTAGTTTTGCTCTATGTGCTTCACTTATATCTATTGAGCTAAGTAGTTTTGCTCTATGTGCTTCACTTATATCTTTTGAGCTAAGTAGTTTTGCTCTATGTTCTTCACTTAGATCTTTTAGAGCACGGTGGTGGATATGTTTTAAAGAAACTATTGATCTCTCATGCTTCACTTAAATTAATTTGAGAGTCTCTTAATAGCATGGTAATTTTCCTAATAATAATATGCTTGGTATTCAAGATTTGTGAAACTCTCTTTTGAGTGTGTTGAATACTAAGAAAAGATTGAAGCATGATAATTGTTTTGAGTTATGGAGGTGATAATATTAAAGTCATGCTAGTTGAGTAGTTGTGAATTTAAAGAATACTTGTGTTGAAGTTTCTGATTCCCGTAGCATGCACGTATGGTGAACCGTTATGTGATGAAGTCGGAGCATGATTTATTTATTGATTGTCTTCCTTATGAGTGGCGGTCGGGGACGAGCGATGGTCTTTTCCTACCAATCTATCCCCCTAGGAGCATGCACATAATACTTTGCTTTGATAACTTGTAGATTTTTGCAATAAGTATATCAGTTCTTTATGACTAATGTTGAATCCATGGATTATACGCACTTTTCTTCCTTCCACCATTGCTAGCCTCTCTAATACCGCACACCTTTCGCCGGTATCATACACCCACCATATACCTTCCTCAAAACAGCCACCATACCTACCTATTATGGCATTTCCATAGCCATTCCGAGATATATTGCCATGCAACTTTCCACCATCTAGTTCATCATGACACACTTCATCATTGTCATATTGCATATCCCGGCACACCGCCGGATGCATTCACATAGAGTCATATTTTGTTCTAAGTATTGAGTTGTAATTGTTGAGTTATAAGAAAAATAAAAGTGTGATGATCATCATTATTAGAGCATTGTCCCAGTGAGGAAAGAATGATGGAGACTATGATTCCCCCATAAGTCGGGATGAGACTCCGGACGAAAAATAAAAAATATTTGAAAAAAAGAGGCCATAAAAAAAAGAGAAAAGGCCCAAACAAAAAAATGATGAGAGAGAAAGAGAGAAGGGACAATGTTACTATCATTTTACCACACTTGTGCTTCAAATTAGCACCATGATCTTCATAGTAGAGAGTCTCTCATGTTATCACTTTCATATACTAGTGGGAATTTTTCATTATAGAACTTGGCTTGTATATTACAATGATGGGCTTCCTCAAATTGCCCTAGGTCTTCATGAGCAAGCAAGTTGGATGCACACCCACTTAGTTTCTTTTTGAGCTTTCATATACTTATAGCTCTAGTGCATCCGTTGTGTGGCAATCCCTACTCACTCACATTGATATCTATTGATGGGCATCTCCATAGCCCGTTGATACGCCTAGTTGATGTGAGACTATCTTCTCATTTTTGTCTTCTCCACAACCACCATTCTATTCCACCTATAGTGCTATATCCATGGCTCACGCTCATGTATTGCGTGAAGATTGAATTTTTTTTGAAAAAGTTAGAGAATGAAACAATTGCTTGGCTTGTCATCGGGGTTGTGCATGATTTAAATACTTTGTGTGGGGAAGATGGAGCATAGCCAGACTATATGATTTTGTAGGGATAACTTTCTTTGGCCATGTTATTTTGAGAAGACATAATTGCTTTGTTAGTATGCTTGAAGTATTATTATTTTCTATGTCAATACAAAAAATTTATCTTGAATCTTTCTAATCTGAATATTCATACCACAATTAAGAAGATTTGCGTTGAAATTATTCCAAGTAGCACTCCGCATCAAAAATTCTCTTTTTATCATTTACCTACTCGAGGACGAGCAGGAATTAAGCTTGGGGATGCCTGATATGTCTCCAACGTATCTATAATTTTTTATTGCTCCATGCTATATTACCTACAGTTTTGGACTATATTGGGCTTTATTTTCCACTTTCATATTATTTTTGGGACTAACCTATTAACCGGAGGCCCAGCCCAGAATTGTTGTTTTTTGCCTATTTCAATGTTTTGGATAAACGGAATATCAAACGGAGTCCAAACGGAATAAAATCTTTGGAAACGTGATTTTCTCACCGAACGTGATCCAGGAGACTTGGACCCTACTGCAAGGGATCAAAGAGGTGGTCACGAGGGTGGGGGACGCCCCCCCTAGGGCGCGCCCCCTGCCTCGTGGGCCCCTCGGTGCTCCACCGATGTACTCTTTCCTCCTATATATACACACGTACCCCCAAACGATCAGAACAGGAACCAAAAACCTAATTCCACCGCCGCAACTTTCTGTATCCACGAGATCCAATCTTGGGGCCTGTTCCGGAGCTCCGCCGGAAGAGGGCCGTCATCACGGAGGGCTTCTACATCATCCTAGCCCCTCCGATGAAGTGTGAGTAGTTTACCTCAGACCTTCGGGTCCATAGTTAGTAGCTAGATGGCTTCTTCTCTCTCTTTGAATCTCAATACAAAGTTCTCCCCCTCTCTCGTGGAGATCTATTCGATGTAATCTTCTTTTTGCGGTGTGTTTGTTGAGACCGATGAATTGTGGGTTTATGATCAAGTCTATCTATGAATAATATTTCAATCTTCTCTGAATTCTTTTATGCATGATTGGTTATCTTTGCAAGTCTCTTCGAAGTATCCGTTTGGTTTGGCCAACTAGATTGGTAGTTCTTGCCATAGGAGAAGTGCTTAGCTTTGGGTTCGATCTTGCGGTGTCCTTACCCAGTGACAGAAGGGGCAGCAAGGCACATATTGTATCGTTGCCATCGAGGATAACAAGATGGGGTTTATTTCATATTGCATGAATTTATCTCTCTACATCATGTCATCTTGCTTAAGGCGTTACTCTGTTTTTAACTTAATACTCTAGATGCATGCTGGATAGCGGTCGATGAGTGGAGTAATAGTAGTAGATGCAGAATCGTTTCGATCTACTTGTCACGGACGTGATGCCTATATACATGATCATGCCGAGATATTCTCATAATTATGCTCAATTCTATCAATTGCTCAACAGTAATTTGTTCACCCACCGTAGAATACTTAAGCTCTTGAGAGAAGCCACTAGTGAAACCTATGGCCCCCGGGTCTATTCTCATCATATCAATCTCCATCACTTTTATATTGTTTTGCTATTTATTTTGCTTTTACTTTTTACTTTGCATCTTTATATCAAAAACACCAAAAATATTCTATCTATCAGATCTCACTCTCGTAAGTGACCGTGAAGGGCTTGACAAACCCTAATCGCGTTGGTTGTGAGTAGCTATCGCTTTGTGCAGGTAGGAGGGACTTGAGCGTGCGCTCCTACTGGATTGATACCTTGGTTCTCAAAAACTGAGGGAAATACTTACGCTACTCTGCTGCATCATCCCTTCCTCTTCGGGGAAAACCAACGCAAGCTCAAGACGTAGCACCCTCTCGTGGCAGCGGGGTCCTTACGGAAACTAAGGGATATTAAGGCCTCCTTTTAATAGAGTACCGGAACAAAGCATTAACACATAGTGAATACATGAACTCCTCAAACTACGGTCATCACCGGTAAGTATCCCAATTATTGTCACTTCGGGGTTAATGGATCATAACACATAATAGGTGACTATAGACTTGCAAGATAGGATCAAGAACACTCATATATTGATGAAAACATAATAGGTTCAGATCTGAAATCATGGCACTCGGGCCCTAGTGACAAGTATTAAGCATAGCAAAGTCATAGCAACAACAATCTCGGAACATAGTGGATACTAGGGATCAAACCCTAACAAAAATAACTCGATTACATGATAGATCCCATCCAACCCATCACCGTCCAGCAAGCCTATGATGGAATTACTCATGCACGGCGGTGAGCATCATGAAATTGGTGATGGAGGATGGTTGATGATGATGATGGCGATGGACCCCCCTCTCCGGAGCCCCGAACGGACTCCAGATCAGCCCTCCCGAGAGGTTTTAGGGCTTGGCGGCGGCTCCGTATCATAAAACACGATGATTTTTTCTCCCTGATTTTTTTCTCCCCGAAACACAATATATGGAGTTGGAGTCGGAGAGGCAACAGGGGGCCCACGAGGTAGGGGGGCGCGCCCCCCACCCTCGTGGAGAGGTGGTGGGCCCCCTGGCCTTCATCTTTTGCAGGTATTTTTCATATTTTCTGAAAAGTGGCTCCGTCAAGTTTCAGGTCATTCCGAGAACGTTTGTTTCTGCACATAAATAACACCATGGTAATTCTGCTGAAAACAGCGTCAGTCCGAGTTAGTTCCATTCAAATCATGCAAGTTAGAGTCCAAAACAAGGGCAAAAGTGTTTGGAAAATTAGATACGTTGGAGACGTATCAACTCCCCCAAGCTTAAACCTTTGCTTGTCCTCAAGCAATTCAGTTGACAAACTGAAAGTGATAATGAAAAACTTTTACAAACTCGGTTTGCTCTTGTTGTTGTAAATATGTAAAGCTAGCATTCAAGTTTTCAGCAAAGATTATAACTAACCACATTCACAATAACGCATAGGTCTCAAGTTTACTCATATCAATAGCATAATCAACTAGCGAGCAATAATAATAAATCTCGGATGACAACACTTTCTCAAAACAATCATAATATGATATAACAAGATGGTATCTCGCTAGCCCTTTCTGAGACCGCAAAACATAAATGCAGAGCACCTTTAAAGACCAAGGACTGACTAGACATTGTAGTTCATCATAAAAGAGATCCAGTCAAGTCATACTCAATGTAAACTAACAGTAATGAATGCAAATGACAGCGGTGCTCTCCAACTGGTGCTTTTTAATAAGAGGATGATGACTCAGCATAAAAGTAAATAGATAGGCCCTTCGCAGAGGGAAGCGGGGATTTGTAGAGGTGCCAGAGCTCAGTTTTGAAACGGAGGTGAATAATATGTTGAGCGGTATACTTTCATTATCAACATAACAACCAATAGATGGCGATATCTTCCATGCTACACACATTATAGGCGGTTCCCAAACAGAATGGTAAAGTTTATACTCCCCCTTCCACCAACAAGCATCAATCCATGGCTTGCTCGAAACAACGAGTGCCTCCAACTAACAAGAGTCCCCGGGGGAGTTTTGTTTGCAATTATTTTGATTTAGTTTGCATAAAGCATGGGACTGGGCATCCCGGTGACCAGCCATTTATCTCGTGAGTGAGGAGTGGAGTCCACTCCTCTTGAGAATAACCCGCCTAACATGGAAGATATAGACAGCCCTAGTTGATACATGAGCTATTCGAGCATACAAAACAGGATATTTATTTGAAGGTTCAGAGTTTGGCACATACAAATTTACTTGGAACGTCAGGTAGATACCGTATATAGGTAGGTATGGTGGACTCATGAGGAATAACTTTGGGGTTTAAGGGATTGGATGCACAAGCAGTATTCCCGCTTAGTACAGGTGAAGGCTAGCAAAAGACTGGGAAGTGACCAGCTAGAGAGCGGCAACAGTCATGAACATGCATTAAAATTAATCAACACCAAATGCAAGCATGAGTAGGATATAATCCACCATGAACATAAATATCGTGAAGGCTATGTTGATTTTGTTTCAACTACATGCGTGAGCATGTGCCAAGTCAAGTCACTTAAATCATTCAGAGGAGGATACCACCCTATCATACCACATCATAACCATTTCAATAGCATGTTGGCACGCAAGGTAAACCATTATAACTCATAGCTAATCAAGCATGGCGCAAGAAACTATGATCTCTAATTGTCATTGCAAACATGTTTATTCATAATAGGCTGAATCATGAACGATGAACTAATCATATTTACAAAAACAAAAGAGGTCGAGTTCATACCGGCTTTTCTCATCTCAGTCAGTCCATCATATATCGTCATAATTGCCTTTCACTTGTACGGCTGAATAGTGTGAATAATAATAATAGTGCACGTGTATTGGACTAAGCTGGAATCTGCAAGCATTCAATAAACAGGAGAAGACAAGGCAATATGGGCTCTTTTGTCAGATAAACAATAATGCATATAAGAGCCACTTCAACAATTTAATTATGGTCTTCTACTATCGACCCCCAAAGAAAAGAAAAGAAATAAAACTATTTACACGGGAAAGCTCCCAACAAGCAAAAGAAGAACATGAAATATTTTTGGGTTTTCTTTTTAATTACTACTACAAGCATGGAAAGTAAACTAATTAAAAGCTACAACTAATTTTTTTGGTTTTTCTTAAGGTTTATTAAACACACAAGAAGAAAGCATAAAAAGGAAAATAAACTAGCATGGATGATACAATGAAAAAGTATGAGCACCGACATCTAGCAATGAGTGTGTGAACATAAATGTACTGTCGATGGGAAATACGTACTCCCCCAAGCTTAGGCTTTTGGCCTAAGTTGGTTTATGTCCATGGCTGGCCCGGCGGATATCCATAATAGTAGTTGGAGTCGTACTGCGATGCAGCGGCTATCGCCTGCTGAGCTGCAGCGTGGCGATGAGAGGCCTCCGCTCTCCTCTCGTACTCATCTGCCTCCTCTCTGGTAATAGTATATCTTCCTTTTGCCTGATGATCAAAGAAGGCAGGAGCAGGGAGAGTAATATGGACAGCACGGCGTCTGTCAAAGATTAGTCGATACTGGAGAGGTGATTCATTCCTCTCGACAAACTGGTGGTGAACCATAGCATTAAAGTCTAGGTAAGCAGGTGCTAATTCAATATCATCTTCGTGTATGGCTATACCAAGAAAATTAGCTATGCGGGTTCCATAAATTCCTCCAAAGAAATCTCCATTAAATCTATTAAGATGCAACCTACGTGCAACAATGGCTCCCAAATTATAAGATTGGTCTCCTAACACAGCACTCCTAAGAATACTAAGATCGGGGACACACATATGACATGCCTCATCTTTACCATTGATGCATCTACCTATGAAGAGAGCAAAATAATGTACAACGGGAAAGTGAATGCTCCCTATGGAAGCTTGTGTAATATCTCTAGATTCTCTCACAGTTATGCTAGCAAGAAAATCTCTAAATTCAGATTTGTGAGGATCCCTTATACTACCCCATTGTGGAAGTTTGCATGCAGTGGTAAAATCCTCTAAGTCCATAGTGTAAGAATTATCATAAAGATCAAACAGGACAGTTGGCGAATTACGTGAAGTTGAAAATTCAAACCTCCTCACAAAGGTACTGGTGAGGTTGTGATACTGGCTGCACTTCTCTTCCTCAAAGCTCACAAGATCAGCGTTACGCATATATACGTTGAATTCTTCCTTAATTCCCGCTCGATCCATAAAGTTTTCAGAAGGCCATTCACAAGGACGCACTGGAGCGCCTCTTGGTGGCTCGTCATCAGCATCACGCATTGCAAGCCTGGGTCCTTGCTTCCTTGAAGAACCACCTTGGAACATTATCCTAAGCATATTTCTTCCTCTGAAAAATTCTGAATTTTTTTTAGTAACTTCAAAATAAAAGTAAACCAAACTCAATAATATTGATAGCAACTACTCATACAAGTGCCTAGGGCCTATATCATGCATCAAAACTACTTAGAACCATATAAATTTGACATGCAAGCTCAAGAACAGGGTCACCTAAGCAACAAAAATTTGCAATTTATAAAACACTAGAACAAAAACTAATTGGGCCAATGGAGGAGTCACATACCAAGGAACAATCTCCCCAAGCAGTTTTGTGAGAGGTGCTTTGAGCAAGGAGATCGAAAATGGCAGCAAAATGAGCTTGGACTGAGGTTTGAGCTGGTTATTCGTGTTTGTGGGAGGAAGAAGAAGTGTATGGGTGAAAGGATAAGTGGAGGAGGGCCACCGTGGGCCCACGAGGCAGGGGGAGCGCGCCCTCCACCCTCGTGGGCAGGTGGTTGACCCCCCTGCTGTGTTCTTAGTGCCAAATATTCTCAAATATTCTAGAAAAAATCATATTTAAATTTCAGGGCATTTGGAGAACTTTTATTTTCGGGGTATTTTTATATTGCACGGATAATCAGATAACAGACAGAAAAATAATTATTTTTATTTTATTTAATATAAATAACAGAAAGTAAAAGTGGGGTACAGAAGGTTGTGCCTTCTAGTTTCATCCATCTCATGATCGTCAAAAGGAAACCTCTAACAAGGTTGATCAAGTCTTGTTAACGAACTCATTCCGAATAACATGGAACCGGAGAAATTTCGAATAACACTATGTTACCTCAACGGGGATATGCACATCCCCAATAATAAGAAT
Organism: Triticum urartu; assembly: GCF_003073215.2. Taxonomy (NCBI): domain Eukaryota; kingdom Viridiplantae; phylum Streptophyta; class Magnoliopsida; order Poales; family Poaceae; genus Triticum; species Triticum urartu. The sequence goes on along the minus strand of NC_053023.1, from coordinate 573,233,402 downwards.
ATCGTATTTCTTCTTGAAAGTAGGAAGAGGAAATTCAAAACCTCCAAATATAATCAATGGAACTTTTCCAACAGAGTTGATACTATGAACTTGAGGTTGTTTCCTCGGAAAGTGTACCGTATGCTCATTGCCATTAACATGAAAAGTGACATTGCCTTTAGTGCAATCAATAACAGCCCCTGCAGTATTCAAAAAGGGTCTTCCAAGAATAATAGACATACTATCGTCCTCGGGAATATCAAGAATAACAAAGTCTGTTAAAATAGTAACGTTTGCAACTACAACAGGCACATCCTCACAAATACCGACAGGTATATCAGTTGATTTATCATCTATTTGCAAAGATATTTCAGTAGGTGTCAACTTATTCAAATCAAGTCTACGATATAAAGAGAGAGGCATAACACTAACACCGGCTCCAAGATCACATAAAGCAGTTTTAACATAATTTCTTTTAATAGAGCATGGTATAGTGGGTACTCCTGGATCTCCAAGTTTCTTTGGTATTCCACCCTTAAAAGTATAATTAGCAAGCATGGTGGAAATTTCAGCTTTCGGTATCTTTCTTTTGTTTGTAATAATATCTTTCATGTACTTGGCATAAGGATTGGTTTTGAGCATATCAGTTAATCGCATACGCAAAAAGATAGGTCTAATCATTTCAGCAAAGCGCTCAAAATCCTCATCATCCTTTTTCTTGGATGGTTTGGGAGGAAAAGGCATGGGTTTCTGAACCCATGGCTCTCTTTCTTTACCATGTTTCCTAGCAACAAAGTCTTTTTTATCATAACGTTGATTCTTTGATTGTGGGTTATCAAGATCAACAGCATGTTCAATTTCTATATCATTATCATTACTAGGTTGAGCATCATCATGAACATTATTATTAGCATTATCACTGGTTTCAGGTTCATTACCAGATTGAGTTTCAGCATCAGAAATAGAAATATCATTTGGATTCTCAGGTGTTTCAACAATAGGATCACTAGAAGCATGCAAAGTCCTATCATTTTTCTTTTTCTTCTTTTTAGAAGAACTAGGTACATCTATATTATTTCTCTGAGAATCTTGCTCAATTCTCTTAGGGTGGCCTTCAGGATACAAAGGTTCCTGAGTCATTCTACCAGTTCTAGTAGCCACTCTAACAGCATTATCATTATTCTTACTATTCAATTCATTGAGCAAATCATTTTGAGCTTTAAGTACTTGTTCTACTTGAGTGGTAACCATAGAAGCATGTTTACTAATAAGTTTAGGTTCACCTTTGACATTAGCCATATAATCACCCAAGTGTTCAAGCATATTTGAATTGTATTTCAATTGTCTACCAAAATAAGCATTAAAGTCTTCTTGCTTAGCCATAAATTTATCAAACTCATCTAAGCATGGGCTAGCAAATTTAGTAAATGGGATTTCAGCTTTATCATATCTATAGAGAGAATTTACCTTTACTACCTGTGTCAGGTTATCGAGACCATGAGTTTCTTCAATAGGTAATGGATCAAGATCGTATGTTTCTTCAACAGGCGGTAAATTAAGACCATGTATTTCTTCAATAGGAGGTAAATTCTTAAGATCTTCAGCTTTAATACCCTTTTCTTTCATAATTTCTTTGCCTCTTGCATATCTTCAGGACTGAGAAATAGAATACCCCTTTTCTTCGGAGTTGGTTTAGGAATAGGCTCAGGAATTGGCTCCGGAGGTGTCCAATTATTTTCATTTGTCAACATATTATTTAATAGAATTTCAGCTTCATCCGGTGTTCTTTCCCTGAAAACAGAACCAGCACAACTATCCAGGTAATCTCTGGAGGCATCGGTTAGTCCATTATAAAAGATATCAAGTATTTCATTTTTCTTAAGAGGATGATCAGGCAAAGCATTAAGTAATTGGAGAAGCCTCCCCCAAGCTTGTGGGAGACTCTCTTCTTCAATTTGCACAAAATTATATATATATATATCCCTTAAAGCAGCTTGTTTCTTATGAGCAGGGAAATATTTAGTAGAGAAGTAGTAAATCATATCCTGGGGACTATGCACACAACCAGGATCAAGAGAATTAAACCATATCTTAGCATCACCCTTTAATGAGAACGAAAATATTTTAAGGATGTAAAAGTAACGAGTTCTCTCATCTTTAGTGAACATGGTGGCTATATCATTCAATTTAGTAAGATGTGCCACAACAGTTTCATATTCATAACATGAAAAGGATCAGATTCAACCAAAGTAATTATATCAGGATCAACAGAGAATCATAATCCTTATCAGTAACACAGATAGGTGAAGTAGCAAAAGCAGGGTCAGGTTTCATTCTAGCATTTAGAGATTGCTTACTCCATTTAGCTAATAACCTTTTGAGTTCATTTCTATTTTTGCAAGCTAAAATAGCGAAAGAAGCTTCTTGATCAAAAACATAACCCTTAGGAATAACAAGTGATTCTTCATCATCACTTTCATCAGTATCATCAGATTCAATATTTTCAATTTCTCTAGCCCTAGCAATTTGTTCATCAAGAAAATCACTAAGTGGCACAGTAGTATCAGGCATAGAGGTAGTTTCATCATAAATATCATGCATAGCAGAAGTGGCATCATCAATAACATGCAACAAATTAGAACGAATAGCAGAAGCAGGTGTAGGTGTCGCAAGCTTACTCAAAACAGAAGGCGAATCAAGTGCGGAGCTAGATGGCAGTTCCTTACCTCCCCTCGTAGTTGAGGGATAGATCTTGGTTTTTGGATCTCTTAAGTTCTTCATAAAGAAGCAGATATATATCCCAAGTGACTCAAAGAATAGAGCTATGCTCCCCGGCAACGGCGCCAGAAAATAGTCTAGATAACCCACAAGTATAGGGGATCGCAATAGTTTTCGAGGGTAAAGTATTCAACCCAAATTTATTGATTTGACACAAGGGGATCCAAAGAATACTCTCAAGTATTAGCAGCTGAGTTGTCAATTCAACCACACCTGGAAACTTAATATCTGCAGCGAAGTGTTTAGTAGCAAAGTAATACGATAGTACTGGTAAAGGTAGCAAAAAGTAACAGTAGTAAAAGCAATGTTTTTGGTATTTTGTAGTGATGATAGCAATAGCAACGGAAAAGTAAATAAGCAAAGAACAATATATGGAAAGCTCGTTGGCAATGGATCAGTGATGGAGAATTATGCCGGATGCGGTTCATCATGTAACAGTCATAACCTAGGGTGACACAGAACTAGCTCCAGTTCATTGATATAATGTAGGCATGTATTCCAAACATAGTCATACGTGCTTATGGAAAAGAACTTGCATGACATCTTTTGTCCTACCCTCCCGTGGCAGCGGGGTCCTTACGGAAACTAAGGGACATTAAGGCCTCCTTTTAATAGAGTATCGGAACAAAGCATTAACACATAGTGAATACATGAACTCCTCAAACTACGGTCATCACCGGTAAGTATCCTGATTATTGTCACTTCGAGGTTAATGGATCATAACACATAATAGGTGACTATAGACTTGCAAGATACGATCAAGAACACTCATATATTGATGAAAACATAATAGGTTCAGATCTGAAATCATGGCACTCGGGCCCTAGTGATAAGCATTAAGCATAGCAAAGTCATAACAACATCAATCTCGGAACATAGTGGATACTAGGGATCAAACCCTAACAAAACTAACTCGATTACATGATAGATCCCATCCAACCCATCACCGTCCAGCAAGCCTATGATGGAATTACTCACGCACGGCGGTGAGCATCATGAAATTGGTGATGGAGGATGGTTGATGATGACGATGGCGACGGATCCCCCTCTCCGGAGCCCCGAACAGACTCCAGATCAGCCCTCCCGAGAGGTTTTAGGACTTGGCGGCGGCTCCGTATCGTAAAACGCGATGATTTATTCTCCCTGATTTTTCTCTCCCCGAAACACAATATATGGAGTTGGAGAGGCAACAGGGGGCCCATGAGGTAGGGGGCGCGCTCCCCAACCTCGTGGATAGGTGGTGGTCCCCCTGGCCTTCATCTTTTGCAGGTATTTTTCATATTTTCTAAAAAGTGGCTCCGTGAAGTTTCAGGTCATTCCGAGAATGTTTGTTTCTGCACATAAATAACACCATGGTAATTCTGCTGAAAACAGCGTCAGTCCGGGTTAGTTCCATTCAAATCATGCAAGTTAGAGTCCAAAACAAGGGCAAAAGTGTTTGGAAAAGTAGATACGTTGGAGACGTATCACCTCCTACTGGATTGATACCTTGATTCTCAAAACCTGAGGGAAATACTTACGCTACTTTGCTGCATCATCCCTTCCTCTTCGGGGAAAACCAACGCAGTGCTCAAGAGGTAGCATCCTTGAATTTTACCTTGGGGTGCCTTAGGCATCCCCAATCTTAGACTCTTGCCACTCCTTGTTCCATAATCCATCAAATCTTTACCCAAAACTTGAAAACTTCACAACACAAAACTTCAAAGAAAATCTCGTGAGCTCCGTTAGTAAAAGAAAACAAACCACCACTTCAAGGTACTGTAATGAATTCATTCTTTATTTGTATTTGTGTTAAACCTACTGTATTCCAACTTTTCTATGGTTCATAAACTCTATTACTAGCCATAGATTCATCAAAATAAGCAAACAAGACACGAAAAACAGAATCTGTCAAAAACAAAACAGTTTGTTGTAATATGTAGGTTCCGAATACTTCTGGAACCCCAAAAATTCTAAAATAAATTTGTGGACGTGTGGAATTTATCTATTAATCATATGCAAAAAGAATTAACTAAATAGCACTCTCCAACAAAAAAATGGCAGCCCTTCTCGTGAGCGCTAAAGTTTCTGTTTTTTACAGCAAGATCGCAAAGAGTTTCCCCAAGTCTTCCCAAAGGTTCTACTTGGAACAAACACTAATTAAAATCATAAAACCACATATAAACAGAGGCTATATGGATTATTTATTACTAAACATAACCAAAAAGCAAGAAACAAAAATAAAATTGGGTTGTCTCCCAACAAGCGCTATCGTTTAACGCCCCTAGCTAGGCATCTATAATTTTAATGATGCTCACATGAAAAAAAAGCAATTGAAACACAAAGGGAGCATCATGAAGCATATGAAAAACACATCTAATTATAACATACTTCCTATTCATAGGCATTATATAAGCAAACAAATTATCAAGACAAGCAAAGACTAGCATATGCAAGGAAGGAGAAAGAAACAATAGCAATCTCAACATAACGAGAGGTAATTTAGTGACACAAAAATTTCTACAGCCATATTTTCCTCTCTCGTAATAATTACATGTAGGATCATAAGCAAATTCAACAATATATCTATCACAAAACATATTCTTAACACGATCCACATGTATGCAAAGTTGACACTCTTCCAAAATAGTGGGATTAAAATTAACTAAAGTCATGACCTCTCCAAACCCACTTTTATCAAAAATTTCATAAGATTGAACATTCTCCAAATATGTGGGATCAAAATTTTACACTCTTCCAAACCCACTTTCAATAATATTTCAAACACTATTATCAATCTCGTATTCATCATGGGGCTTAAATAAATTTTCAAGATCAAAAGAAGAATCACCCCAATGATGATCATTGCAACAAGTAGAGGACATAGAAAAACTAGCATCCCCAAGCTTAGGGTTTTGCATATTATTAGCACAATTGACATTAATAAAATTTATAATAACATCATTGCAATCATGCTTTTCATCGAAGGAACTATCAAGTATGGGTGCAATAGCAACGATCTCATGTTTAACATAAGGAACTATAGCAAATTCATCTTCATAAATATTGGCATCATGGTCACAAGAATAGCAAGCATCATGTTCATCAAGGAATATTTCAATCAAATCATCGGAATCATAATTATCTATAGATTCATGCATATCATTATTTTCTTCCAAAGCAACGGTCATTCTTTCAATAAATTCTTTGACATAGACATTATGAGCATAGTTTTCATAGCAATATTTAAGTATGTCAAAATTTTCCGATTTGTAGAGAGTAATAATATCATACTTTCCAATCAAAGAAGCAACTTCATAAGCACCCATAGAAGCAACAAATTCTTCAATTTGTTCGATATAGTAGTAACTATAAACACCCTTTGCATAAGAAGATAAGATTTCATTATCATTAAACTCACATAGGTAGGGGAGGTGTTTTTTAGGGTACTTAGAGCAACAAGTAAAATCACAAATTTCACAAAGATTCCAAGCATAACACAACAATCTGTATATTTGATCCCATAAGAGTCTCCTTTTTTCAGACAAACGGTGACGCGCAAAATGAGCATGCTCATCTAAAGATTTCCCATCAACTAGGCTAGTTGGGGTTTCAGCACGAGCGCATAAGGATCGAAGATGATCCAAGTAGAACACTTTAAGTGGATCCATATCAATAGATTTTTAGCAAGCAAAGATACAAGCAAATAGAAGGCATGTGGAAACACAAACAAAAGGACATACGGGAAGAGGGCGAAGAAAAGGCAAAGGCAAAGGTGAAGTGGGGGAGAGGAAAACGAGAGGCAAATGGCAAATAATGTAATGCGAGGGATAAGAGTTTGTGATGGGTACTTGGTATGGCTTGACTTGTGCGTAGACTCCCGGGAAATGGCGCCAGAAATCCTTCTTGCTACCTCTTGAGCACTGCGTTGGTTTTCCCTTGAAGAGGAAAGGGTGATGCAGCAAAGTAGCGTAAGTATTTCCCTCAGTTTTTGAGAACCAAGGTATCAATCCAGTAGGAGGCCACACCCAAGTCCCTCGTACCTACACGAACAAATAAGAACCTCGCAACCAACGTGATAAAGGGGTTGTCAATCCCTTCACGGTCACTTACGAGAGTGAGATCTGATAGAGATAATAATGATAAGATAAATATTTTTGGTATTTTTATGATATAGATTGAAAGTAAAGATTTCGAAGTAAAATAGATTGGAAACCTATATGATGGAGAATAGACCGGGGGCCATAGGTTTCACTAGTGGCTTCTCTCAAGATAGCATAAGTATTACGGTGGGTGAACGAATTACTATCGAGCAATTGATAGAAAAGCGAATAATTATGAGAATATCTAGGCATGATCATGTATATAGGCATCACGTCCGTGACAAGTAGGCCGACTCCTGCCTGCATCTACTACTGTTACTCCACACAATGACCGCTATCCAGCATGCATCTAGAGTATGAAGTTCATAAGAACAGAGTAACGCCTTAGGTAAGATGACATGATGTAGAGGGATAAACTCAAGCAATATGATATAAACCCCATCTTTTTATCCTCGATGGCAACAATACAATACGTGTCATTTCCCTTTCTGTCACCGGGATCGAGCACCGCAAGATTGAACCCAAAGCTAAGCACTTCTCCCATTGCAAGAAAGATCAATCTAGTAGGCCAAACCAAACTGATAATTCGAAGAGACTTGCAAAGATAACCAATCATGCATGAAAGATTTCAGAGAAGAATCAAATATTGTTCATAGATAGACTTGATCATAAACCCATAATTCATTGGATCTCGACAAACACACCGCAAAAAGAGTTACATCGAATAGATCTCCAAGAAGATCGAGGAGAACTTTGTATAGAGATCCAAAGAGAGAGAACAAGCCATCTAGCTACTAGCTATGGACCTGAAGGTCTGAAGTAAACTACTCACACATCATCGGAGGGGCCATGGAGTAGATGTAGAGGCCCTCCGTGATCAATGCCCCCTCCGGCGGAGCTTCGGAAAAGGCCCCAAGATGGGATATCTTGGGTACAGAAGGTTGTGGTGGTGGAAATAGGGTTTCATGGTGCTCCTGAATGTTTTCGGGGTATGTGAACATATATAGGAGGAAGAAGTAGGTCGGTTGAGCCACGAGGGGGGAGGCCGCGCCCAGGGGGATAGGCACGCCCCCTACCTCGTGACCTCCTCGTTGGTTGCTTGACGTCCACTCCAAGTCCTCTGGATCACGTTTGTTCCAAAAATCACACTCTCGAAGGTTTCATTCCATTTGGACTCTGTTTGATATCCCTTTTCTGCGAAACATTGAAATAGGCAAAAAAACAGCAATTTGCACTTGGCCTTGGGTTAATAGGTTATTCCCAAAAATAATATAAAAGTGTAAAATAAAGCCCATTAACATTCAAAATAGATAATATAATAGCATGGAACAATAAAAAATTATACATATGTTGGAGACATATCAACAAACAACACGCGAAAAACAGAATCTGTCAAAAACAGAACAGTCTGTAGCAATCTGAGGTTTCGAATACTTCTGTAACTCCAAAAATTCTGAAAAATTAGGACGAACAAGATAATTTGTATATTGATGTACTGCAGTTGGAATTGGTATTTTATCCCTCTCTAGTAAAAAAATGATAATTATTTTCGTGAGCGCATACTTTTTGTTTTTATCAGCAAGATCAAACAACGATCACCCAAGAAGATCCTAAAGGCTTTACTTGGCACAAACACTAATTAAAACATAAAAACACAATCATAATAGAGGCTAGATGAATTATTTATTACTAAACAGGAGAAAAAAGCAAAGAACAAAAATAAAATTGGGTTGCCTCCCAACAAGCGCTATCGTTTAACGCCCTTAGCTAGGCATAAAAACAAGAATAGATCTAGGTATTGCCATATTCTCCCTTTTGGTGATAAAGAGAGAATTTCTTATCTAAAGCACTTATCTTTCTATTTTGTGAGAGTACGTGGCCATTAATGGTAGAAGAAAGATTAAGCACACTACGAAAATTTGCATCTAAGCTAGCCTTCATCTCTTTGATAATTTCATTCTGATAAAAACACAAAAGAGAGGTGGATTCAACCTTTTCACTCATGGGGTGCCCAAATATAGCTTTCATCTTTCCATAGGTATCGATGGCATCCCCCTCAAGAAAACCTTCTTCAAAAATAGAATCCAAAACTTGCTTGAAAGAATAAGGTAAGCCAACATAAAAACTTTTTAAGTAAATCTTAATTTGATATTGGGGCACATAGCTGGCTCGGATCCTTAATAGCATATCCCAAGTATCTTTCTAGGATTCATCAAGTAAATAACGGAAGATTCCGGGATCATCTTCATCAAAATTATTCAAACTCTCATCGATAATCCCGGTAGGTCTTTCCATAGCATCATTATTTATGAGCTTAGATAGGACAAAGGGACTATCCAAAGTATTAAAACCCGGGAGAAAACCCTTATCCCCTTTTGGTTCGGCCATGGTGATAGAAAGGCAAAGGTTTTTGAAAATCATTTTAGAAGTGGGGGAGAGGAAAACGAGAGGTGAATGGAAAATAATGTAATGCGAGGGAGAAGAGTTTATGATGGGTACCTTGTATGTCTTGACTTGGCGTAGATCTCCCCTGCAACGGAACCAGAAATCCTTCTTGCTACCTCTTGAGCATGCGTTGGTTTTCCCCTAAAGAGGAAAGAGTGATGCAGCAAAGTAGTGTAAGTATTTCCCTCGGTTTTTGAGAACCAAAAGGTATCAATCCAGTAGGAGACAACACACAAGTCACCTAGTACCTGCACAAACAATCAAGAACTCTTGCAACCAACGCGATAAAGGGGTTGTCAATCCCTTCAGGATCACTTGCAAAAGTGAGATCTAATAAAGATAGTAAGATAAATATTTTTGGTATTTTTGTTGTATAGATTGGAAAGTAAAGATTTCAAAATAGTAAACGAGATGCGATTTAAATAAAAGAGATGCAATATAATAAGAAAGAGACCCCGGGGCCATAGGTTTCACTAGTGGCTTCTCTCAAGATAGCATGTATTACGGTGGGTGAACAAATTACTGCCGAGCAATTGATAGAAAAGCGCATAGTTATGAAGATATCTAAGGCAATGATCATGAATATAGGCATCACGTCTATGTCAAGTAGACTGAAATGATTCTGAATCTACTACTATTACTCCACACATCGACCGCTATCCAGCATGCATCTAGAGTATTAAGTTCATAAGAACAGAGTAACGCATTAAGCAAGATGACATGATGTAGAGGGATAAACTCAAGCAATATGATATAAACCCCATCTTTTTATCCTCGATGGCAATAATACAATACGTGCCTTGTGTTGGGGAACGTAGTAATTTTAAAAAAAATCCTACATACACGCAAGATCATGGTGATGCATAGCAACGAGAGGGGAGAGTATCGTCTATGTACCCTCATAGACCATAAACAGAAGCGTTATGACAACGTGGTTGATGTAGTTGTACGTCTTCACGATCGACCGATCTAGTACCGAAGATACGGCACCTCCGCGATCTGCACACGTTCGGCTCGGTGACGTCCCGCGAACTCACGATCCAGTAGAGCTTCGAGGGAGAGCTTCGTCAGCATGACGGCGTGATGATGATAATGATATTGCTACCGGAATAGGGCTTTGCCTAAGCACCGCCATGATATTACCAAGGTGGATTATGGTGGAGGGGAGCACCGCACACGGCTAAAGATCAATGATCAACTTGTGTGTCCATGGGGTGCCCCCTCCCCGTATATAAAGGAGTGGAGGAGGGGAGGGGCCGGCCCTCTCTATTGCGCGCCCTAGGGGAGTCCTACTCCCACCGGGAGTAGGATTCCGCCCCCCTTCCCTAGTTGGAGTAGGTGAGGAAGGGAAGGAGGAGTAGGAGAGAAGGAAAGCCCCCCCCACACACACACACAAACCTATTCCAATTCGGCCTCCTGCCCAAGGGGGCGCACCAGCCCCATGTGGGCTGGTGTGCTTCCTTCGTATGGCCCATACGACCCATAACTTCTCCCGGGGGTTCCGGTAACCTCCCGGTACTCCAGAAAAATGCCCGAACCACTCGGAACCATTCCGATGTCCAAACATAGGCTTCCAATATATCAATCTTTATGTCTTGACCATTTCGAGACTCCTCGTCATGCCCGTGATCATATCCGGGACTCCGAACAACCTTCGTTTCATCAAAACACATAATACCGATCGTCACCGAACGTTAAGCGTGCGGACCCTACGGGTTCGAGAACTATGTAGACATGACCGAGACTAACTTCCAGTCAATAACCAATAGCGGAACCTGGATGCTCATATTAGTTCCTACATATTGTACGAAGATCTTTATCGGTCAAACCGCATAACAACATACGTTGTTCCCGTTGTCATCAGTGTGTTACTTGCCCGAGATTCGATCGTCGGTATCTCAATACCTAGTTCAATCTTGTTACCGGCAAGTCTCTTTACTCATTCCGTAATGCATCATCCCGCAACTAACTCATTAGTCACAATGCTTGCAAGGCTTATAGTGATGTGCATTACCGAGAGGGCCCAGAGATACCTCTCCGATACTCGGAGTGACAAATCCTAATCTCGATCTATGCCAACTCAACAAACACCATTGGAGACACCTATAGAGCACCTTTATAATCACCCAGTTACGTTGTGACATTTGGTAGCACACAAAGTGTTCCTCCGGTATTCGGGAGTTGCATGATCTCATAGTCATAGGAACATGTATAAGTTATGGAGAAAGCAATAGCAACAAACTAAACGATCATCGTGCTAAGCTAACGGATGGGTCAAGTCAATCACATCGTTCTCTAATGATGTGATCCCATTAATCAAATCACAACTCATGTCTATGTTTAGGAAACATAACCATCATTGATTCAATGAGCTAGTCAAGTAGAGGCAAACTAGTGACACTCTATTTGTCTATGTATTCACACATGTACTAAGTTTCCGGTTAATACAATTCTAGCATGAATAATAAACATCTATCATGATATAAGGAAATAAAGAATAACTTTATTATTGCTCTAGGACATATTTCCTTCACCTTGCTGCCCCTACTGTCACTAGGAAAGGACACCGCAAGATTGAACCCAAAGCTAAGCACTTCTCCCATTGCAAGAAAGATCAATCTAGTAGGCCAAACTAAACCAATAATTCGAAGAGACTTGCAAAGATATCAAATCATGCATATAAGAATTCAGAGAAGAACCAAATAATATTCATAGATAATCTTGTTCATAAACCCACAATTCATCGGATCTCGGCAAACACACCGCAAAAGAGTATTACATTGAATAGATCTCCAAGAACATCGAGGAGAACTTTGTATTGAGAATCAAAGAGAGAGAGAAGAAGCCATCTAGCTAATAACTATGGACCCGAAGGTTTATGGTAAACTACTCACGCTTCATCGGAGAGGCTATGGTGTTGATGTAGAAGCCCTTCGTGATCGATTCCCCCTCTGGCAGATCGCTGGAAGAGACCCCAAGATGGGATCTCATGGGTACAGAAGGTTGCGGCGGTGGAAAGTGGTTTCGTGGCTCTCTACGATCGATCTAGGGTATAAGAGTATATATAGGCGAAAGAAGTACGTCGGTGGAGCTATGAGAGGCCCACGAGGGTGGGGGGCGCGCCTACCCCCCTGGGCGTGCTCTCCTGCCTCGTGGTCGCCTTGTGGTGTTCCAGACTTCAACTCTAAGTCTCCTGGTTTGCTTTCGGTCCAAGAAAGATCATCACGAAGGTTTCATTCTGTTTGGATTCCGTTTGGTATTCCTTTTCTACGAAACTCTAAAATAGGCAAAAAAACAGAAACTGGCACTGGGCCTCCGATTAATAGGTTAGTCCCAAAAATAATATAAAAGAGCATATTAAATCCCATTAAACATCCAAAACAGATAATATAATAGCATGGAACAATCAAAAATTATAGATACGTTGGAGACGTATCAGAGCTCGGTGAGCTGGTGGGTGTGAGGATGGTCTGAATGATCCGATCCCTCTCCCTGGTAGTGGCTAAGTCCTATTTATAGTGGCCTTGGTCCTCTTCCCAAATGTAGGCGGGAAGGGATCCCACAACGGCCAAATTCAAAGGGAGACACCTAGTACAAGTTATCCTAACAAAAGTAGCATTCGCCTGCAAAGGCTCTAGTGGTGACGTTGTAGTGGGCTCCGCGATGACCTCCGTCATGTCATTATGGCGGTCTTGGTCTTGTTGCACCAATATGGAAACCTTTGCCTGATTCCTCGGGACTTTGCGCCTACGCTTGACCCCTTGGCACCAAAGGGGAAACTGGTACGCTGCGCCCGGTGGCGCCCGCCTGGCCTTGGTCGTCATGGCTCATGTCATGTGAACCTCGTGAGGTGCACCTTGCCTTGATATTCCACTCCTCGGGAGGCATCCTAGTGAGGCCGCCCCCCAGGGAGGTCTTGGTGTCGTGCGCCTCGCGAGGCTTGGTCCCTCGCGAGGGTCTTGAGCCGTTGTTGCTGAAACTGGGTCGTACCAAGCTGCTGATGGAGCCACGCCATGGGCCGGAGGCAGGCAAGTCTGGGTACCCCCGTTCCCAGGACGCCGACAAGAATTATGCAGAAAGATATTGATGTTGGAGCAGGAGATTGATGACTTGAAGGAGGATAATTCCATCCTCAAGTGTAAGTTGAGGAGGAAGGACTAACTCGCTACTACCTCATCACCACACCTGAAGGAAATATGCCCTAGAGGCAATAATAAAGTTATTATTTATTTCCTTATATCATGATAAATGTTTATTATTCATGCTAGAATTGTATTAACCGGAAACATGATACATGTGTGAATACATAGACAAACAGAGTGTCACTAGTATGCCTCTACTTGACTAGCTCGTTTATCAAAGATGGTTATGTTTCCTAACCATAGACATGAGTTGTCATTTTATTAATGGGATCACATCATTAGGAGAATGATGTGATTGACCTGACCCATTTCGTTAGCTTAGCACTTGATCGTTTAGTTTGATGCTATTACTTTCTTCATGACTTATACATGTTCCTATGACTATGAGATTATGCAACTCCCGTTTACCGGAGGAACACTTTGTGTGCTACCAAACGTCACAACGTAACTGGGTGATTATAAAGGTGCTCTACAGGTGTCTCCAATGGTGTTTGTTGAGTTGGCATAGATCGAGATTAGGATTTGTCACTCCGAGTATCGGAGAGGTATCTCTGGGCCCTCTCGGTAATGCACATCACTATAAGCCTTGCAAGCATTGTAACTAACGAGTTAGTTGCGGGATGATGTATTATGGAACGAGTAAAGAGACTTGTCGGCAACGAGATTGAACTAGGTATTGCGATATCGACGATCGAATCTCGGGCAAGTAACATACCGATGACAAAGGGAACAACGTATGTTGTTATGCAGTTTGACTGATAAAGATCTTTGTAGAATATGTAGGAACCAATATAAGCATCCAGGTTCCGCTATTGGTTATTGACCAGAGACGTGTCTCGGTCATGTCTACATAGTTCTCGAAACCATAGGGTCCGCACGCTTAAAGTTTGGTGACGATCGATATTATGAGTTTTTGTGTTTTGATGTACCTAAGGTAGTTCGGAGTCCAAAATATGATCACGGACATGACGAGGAGTCTCGAAATGGTCAAGACATAAAGATCGATATATTGGACGACTATATTTGGATACCGGAATAGTTCCGGGTGAGATCGGGAATATACCGGAGTACCGGGAGGTATATGGGCCTTATTGGGCTTTAGTGGAAAGGAGGGGAAAGGAGCAAGGGAGGTGGCGCCCCCCCAAGCCCCATCCGAATTGGGAAGGGGGCCAGCCCCCCCCTTCCTTCCTCCCTCCTCCCTCTTCCTTCCCTCTCCTACTCCAAGTTGGAAAGGGGGGATCCTACTCCCGGTGTGAGTAAGACTCCCCTTGGCACGCCTCTCCCTGGCCGGCCGCCCCCTCTCCCTTTCTCCTTTATATACGGGGGCAGGGGGCACCCCAGGACACACAAGTTGATCTGTTGATCTTTCCCAGCCGTGTGCGGTGCCCCCCCCTCCACCATATTCCACCTCGGTCATATCGTAGCGGTGCTTAGGCGAAGCCCCGCGTCGGTAGCAACATCATCACCGTCATCACACCGTCGTGTTGACGAAACTCTCCTGTGAAGCTTTGCTGGATCGGAGCTCACGGGACGTCATCGAGTTGAACGTGTGCAGAACTCGGAGGTGTCGTGCGTTCGGTACTTGGACCGGTCAGATCGTGAAGACATACGACTACATCAACCGCGTTCTGCTAACGCTTCCGCATTCGGTCTACGAGGGTACGCAGACACACTCTCCCCTCTCGTTGCTATACATCACCATGATCCTGTGTGTGCGTAGGAAAATTTTGAAATTACTACGTTCCCCAACAGTGGCATCCGAGCCAGGTTTTATGCGTAGATGTTATATGCACGAGTAGAACACAAGTGGGTTGTGGGCGATACAAGTCATACTGCTTAACAGCATGTCATACTTTGGTTCGGTGGTATTGTTGGATGAAGTGCCCTGGACCAAAATTACGCGTACGCTTATGCGAGATTGGTTCTACCGACGTGCTTTGCACACAGGTGGTTGGTGGGTGTCAGTTTCTCCAACTTTAGTTGGACCGAGTGTGGCTATGCCCGGTCCTTGTGAAGGTTAAAACAGCACTAACTTGTGAACTATCGTTGTGGTTTTGATGCGTAGGTAAGAACGGTTCTTGGTCAACCCATAGCAGCCACGTAAAATTTGCAACAACAAAGTAGAAGATGTCTAACTTGTTTTTGCAGGGCATGTTGTGATGTGATATGGTCAAGGCATGATGCTATATTTTGTTGTATGAGATGATCATGTTTTGTAACCGAGTTATCGGCAACTGACAGGAGCCATATGGTTGTCGCTTTATTGTATGCAATGCAATCGCCCTGTAATTGCTTTACTTTATCACTAAGCGGTAGCGATAGTCGTAGAAGCAATAGTTGGAGAGACGATAACGATGCTACGATGGAGATCAAGGTGTCACGCCGGTGACGATGGTGATCATGACGGTGCTTCGGTGATGGAGATCACAAGCACAAGATGATGATGGCCATGTCATATCACTTATATTTGATTGCATGTGATGTTTATCCTTTATGCATCTTATTCTGCTTTGTTTGACAGTAGCATTATAAGATTATCTCTCAAAAATTTCAAGATAAAAGTGTTCTCCCTGAGTATGCATCATTGCCAAAGTTCGTCGTGCCGAGACACCATGTGATGATCGGTTGTGATAAGCTCTACGTTAATCTACAATGGGTGCAAGCCAGTTTTGCACACGCAGAATACTCGGGTTAAACTTGACGAGCCTAGCATATGCAGATATGGCCTTGGAACACTGGAGACCGAAAGGCCGAGCATGAATCATATAGTAGATATGATCAACATAGTGATGTTCACCATTGAAAACTACTCCATCTCACGTGATGATCAGACATGGATTAGTTGATTTGGATCACGTGATCATTTAGATGACTAGAGGGATGTCTATCAAAGTGGGAGTTCTTAAGTAATATGATTATGTAACGCCCTCGATGCGGCTATATCTCCTACGTGTCGAAGCACGACTTAGAGGCATAACCGCATTGAAAGCAATGTCGCAAGTAAGGTAATCTTCACAAAAACCCATGTAAATAAATAAAAGGGGAAAATATACATAGTTGGCTTACACTTGCCACGTCACACAAATACATGAATAGCATTACATTCATCCAAAACACTCATGGTCCGCCTACGGTACCAAAATAAAGATCAACCCCCACATGCGACACGGTCCCCGATCGCCCCAACTGGGCACCACTACTGATCATCTGGGAAAGACACATAGTAACGACGAGAGTCTTCATCGAACTCCCACTTGAGCTCAAGAGCATCATTTGGAACGGTATCATCGGTCCCTACATCTGGTTTGGAAGTAATCCGTGAGTCACGGGGACTCGGCAATCTCGCACCCTCGCGATCAAGACTATTTAAGCTTATAGGTAAGACAAGGTATGATGTGGAGCTGCAGCAAGCGACTAGCACATATGGTGGCTAACCTATTCGCAAAAGAGAGCGAGAAGAGAAGGCAAAAGCACGGTCGAACAACTATGATCAAGAAGTGATCCTAGAACAACCTACATCAAGCATTACTCCAACACCGTGTTTTCACTTCCCGGACTCCGCCGAGAAGAAACCATCACGGTTTCACACGTGGTTGATTCATTTTAATTAAGTTAAGTTTCATGTTATCTACAACCGGACATTAACAAATTCCCATCTGCCCATAACCACGGGCACGGATTTCGAAAGTTCAAATCCCTGCAGGGGAGTCCCAACTTAGCCCATCACAAGCTCTCACGGTCAACGAAGGATATTCCTTCTCCCAAGACAATCCGATCAGACTCGGCATCCTGGTTACAAGACATCCTCGACAATGGTAAAACAAGTCCAGCAACACCGCCCGAATGTGCCGACAAATCTCGATAGGATCTGCACATATCTCGTTCTCAGGGCACACTTAGATAGGTCAAGCTACGAGTAAAACCAACCCTCGAATTTCCCCGAGGTGGCCCCGCAGGCTACCTAGTTCGGACCAACACTCAGAGGAGCACTGGCCCAGGGGGGTTTAAATAAAGATGACCCTTGGGCTCCGGAAATCCAAGGGAAAAAGAGGCTAGGTGGCAAATGGTAAAACCAAGGTTGGGCATTGCTGGAGGAGTTTTATTCAAGGCGAACTGTCAAGGGGTTCCCATTATAACCCAACCGTGTAAGGAACGCAAAATCCGGGAACATAACACCGATATGACGGAAAACTAGGGCGGCAAGAGTGGAACAAAACACTAGGCAAAAGGCAGAGCCTTTCACCCTTTACCAAGTATATAGGTGCATTAAGATAAACAAGATAATATTGTGATATCCCAACAATAAACAAGTTCCAACAAAGAACGATCTTCAATCTTCACCTGCAAGTAGCAACGCTATAAGAGGGGCTGAGCAAAGCGGTAACATAGCCAAACAACGGTTTGCTAGGACATGGTGGGTTAGAGATTTGGCATGGCAATTAGGGAGGCATGATAAGCAAGTGGTAGGTATCGTAGCGTAGGCATAGCAAAAGAGCGAGCATCTAGCAAGCAAAGATAGAAGTGATTTCGAGGGTATGGTCATCTTGCCTGCAAAATTGTCAGAGTTGCCTTGATCCTCGTAAGCGAACTCAACGGGCTCCTCGTTCACGAACTCGTCTCCCATCTCTACCCAAGCAAGAACAACAAGCAAACGGAACACAAATCAACCACGTGCAAAGCTCAAACAACATGATGCAAACACGGTATGATATGCGGGATGCGGTATGTGATGCATATGCAAAATTTGACAAGGAATGATTGAACCTGGCCTAAACTTGGAAATCCAAGAGTGCCACTGTAAAGGTGAGGTGATTTCGGTTGAAATCGATATAAATATCACCGGAATCGGGTGCACGGTTTGGAAATGGCAAGCAAAACAAATATGGCACCGGTCTGCGATAATCAGCAAGTAACCAACTAAATGCATCAAGATAAATATGCTATAGCACTCAAACATGACAACAAAATACATGGCAGGGATCCACTCATGAAGCTTGACAAAAGATGAACACTGAGCTATGGCTAATTCATCCATTAACAGGTTCAAACAAGCATGGCAAAAATGCAAATGATAACAGGTTTCAGACTTAGTGAAATTAACACAAGTCTGGAATTTATCATCAGGAAGCACACTTTAGAGCAAGAAAACTACAAGCTACAGGAACTTAACATGGCAAATCAAGGCTTGGCATGAAGCTACTCAAAGAACTTAACAAAAGTCCCTTAGTGACCTTGAGCCAAAAGGGATCAGAAAATACAATTGCAAGCATGTGAACATGGCAAAAACATAAACAGATTCAGACTTAGTGAAAAACTGGAGCATGCAAAACAGTTAACGAGTAGGCATGTTTACGAGCTCGATGCACTCGCTACAGAGCATGGCATGACAAACTAAGCATACACCCATGAAGAAGACATGGCATAGAAGCTAGACATGGCAAGAACAACATCATAGCATGCACGGATCAACAACGACATCCTCGGCAAAATCGCTAAACATGCCAACAATCTGCCAGGATCATTTTATAGCAAAAGTAGAGCTTGATTGACTCAAGTTAGGGTGCTCCATAAATGCAAACAAAGACATGGATGGATAGAGCACCACAATGTTAACAAAATCTCCTTACTGATCATCCTCAGAAGAGGCACGGATCACTAGGAAACAACATGAACATATGGCATAACAACAAAATTAGGACAAGGACTTGGTGAAATTCTAAGTCTGTGAAATCAGCATCAACGATTACGCTAATTCGCAAGCTTGTGCTAGTCACCACAAATATCACAAAAATACATGGCAAGCACCTCTGTAAAGATGGCATGGCATATAACAAAACACATGTAGAGCTCAGGATCATAGCATGCACACATTAATCATGGCAAAAATGATAAAAGGCTATTTGCTGAAACAGATCTGACATATTCCTCACATAGTCCTCTTCCAAAAGCATTTCAGGCATCAAGATGAGCTCAAATTAAAATGATGCAATGAGATGAAATGATGTACTCGTCGAGACGAACATTTTGATATGCTACATGCACGAATCAGAGTTACGGATGCAGAGTTATGGCATGTCAAAGTTGCATAAAAATACTGAGAGTAGAGGGAAAAGTCAACCCCGACTAGGGTTTACTGTAGCGGCGATCTCAGATCCGATCGGGATCTCACTGAAAATGGAGGTAGCGGTGGCCGGAGACGCTGCGAAGCTCGCCGGAGACGCTGCTGGCATGGAGAAGAGGACCGGCCAGAGCTGGGGAAGACTCCGGCGACGAAGGGCGGTGAGGCGCGACGGTCATCGGCGTCGGGGACGCGGCTGCGAGGCGCGGCGCGCGCCGGCGTGCAGGAGGCGGCGGGGCGAAGCTACTCCGGCGCCGGTGATGCGTTGCGGCGGCGCGGATCGGAGGTAGGCAGCGGAGCGGAGCGGCAGGAGGGAGACGACCCGGGCGGCGGCGGCTCCACGGGCCCTCGGGGGCCGGCAGCGGGCCGAGCGGGCCCTCGCGGTGCGGCGAAGTGGGCGCGGGGCGCCGGCCAGCCGTGTCGCGACACGTGGCGGCGACGGGTCAGGTCGGACGTGTCCGGCCTGACGGACTTCGTCCGGCGGCGCGAGGAGGGGGAAGGAGCTAGGGTTAGGGGGTGTTTTGACCCGGAATTTTTGGAGGAGGGGCTAGTTTTATAGGTAGGAGGAGCTAGGAAGCTCCAAATGGAGTGTAGTTTTCGGCCACGCGATCGTGATAGAACGCTCTAGACGATAGGAGAGGTTTAGGTGGGTTTTGTGCCAAAATGGAAGGGTGTTGGGCTGCAACACACACGAGGCCTTTTCGGTCCCTCGGTTAACCGTTGGAGTATCAAACGAAGTCCAAATGGCACGAAACTTGACAGGCGGTCTACTGGTAGTAAACCAAGGACGCATGGCAAGTCTTGGTCCAATCCGGAAATGTTTAGCCCCCACACATGAAGAGGGGTAGAAAGGACCACCGGAGGAGATAGGAGCGCCGGAATGCAAAACGGACAACGGGGAAAATGCTCGGATGCATGAGACGAACACGTATGTGAATGCAATGCACATGATGACATGATATGAGATGCATGACAAAGACAACAACACACGGAGACAAAAATCCAACAACGACGAAATGAAATAACTTAGCGCCGGAAATGGCAAGAGTTGGAATACATATAAGGTAAATTACATCCGGGGTGTTACAGATTAATTGAACTTTAATTTATCATGAACTTAGTCCTGATAGTATTTGCATAACTATGTTGTAGATCAATATCTCATACATAGCTTCCCCAATTATTTTTGATGTGTTCCTAGAGAAAACTAAGTTGAAAGATGTTAGTAGCAATGATGCAGATTGGATCCGTGATCTGAGGTTTATCCTCATTGCTGCACAGAAGAATTATGTCCTTGACAGACCTATTGCAGGAGCAGATGTAGACGTTATGAATGTTTTGCTAGCTCAATATGATGACTACTTGATAGTTTAGTGCACCATGCTTAACGGCTTAGAATCGGGACTTCAAAGACGTTTTAACGTCATGGACCATATGAGATGTTCCAGGAGTTGAAGTTAATATTTCAAGCAAATACCCAAGTTGAGAGATATGAAGTATCCAACAAGTTCTATAGCTAAAAGATGGAGGAGAATAGCTCAAGCAGTGAGCATGTGCTCAGATTGTCTGGGTACTACAATCGCTTGAAACAAGTGGGAGTTGATCTTCCAGATAAGATAGTGATTGACAGAATTCTCTAGTCACCATCACCAAGTTAGTAGAACTTCATGATGAACTATAATATGCAAGGGATAACGGAAACGATTCCCAAGCTCTTTGTGATGCTGAAATCGACGAAGGTAGAAATCAAGAAAAACATCAAGTGTTGATGGTTGACAAGACCACTAGTTTTAAGAAAAGGGTAAATGGAAGAAGGGAAACTTCAAGAAGAACGACAAGCAAGTTGTTGCTCAAGTGAAGAAGCCCAAGTCTGGTCCTAAGCCTGAGACTAAGTGCTTCTACTGCAAAGGGACTGGTCACTGGAAGCGGAACTGCCCCAAGTATTTGGCGGATAAGAAGGATGGCAAAGTGAACAAAAGTATATTGGATATACATGTTATTGATGTGTAATTTACTAGTGTTTATAGCAACCCCTCGGCATTTGATACTGCTTCAGTTGCTAAGATTAGTAACTCGAAACGGGAGTTGCAGCATGAACAGAGACTAGTTAAGGGTGAAGTGATGATGTGTGTTGGAAGTGGTTCCAAAATTGATATGATCATCATCGCACACTCCCTATACTTTCAGGATTAGTGTTGAACCTAAAATAAATGTTATTTGGTGTTTGCGTTAAGCATGAATATGATTGGATCATATTTATTGCAATACAGTTATTCATTTAAGTTAAAGAATAATTGTTATTCTATTTACATGAATAAAACCTTCTATGGTCATACACTCAATATAAATGGTTTATTGAATCTCGATCGTAGTGATACACATATTCATAATATTAAAGCCAAAATATGCAATGTTAATAATGATAGTGCAACTTATTTGTGGCACTGCCGTTAAGGTCATATTGGTGTAAAGCACATGAAGAAACTCCATGCTGATGGGTTTTTGGAATCACTTGATTATGAATCACTTGATGCTTGCGAACCATGCCTCATGGGCAAGATGACTTAGACTCCGTTCTCCAAAACAATGGAGCGAGCAACTGACTTATTGGAAATAATACATACTGATGTATGCGGTCCGATGAGTGTTGAGGCTCGCGGCGGGTATCGTCATTTTCTGACCTTCACAGATGATTTGAGCAGATATGGGTATATCTACTTGATAAAACATAAGTCTGAAACATTTGAAAAGTTCATATAATTTCAGAGTGAAGTGGAAAATCATCGTAACAAGAAAATAAAGTTTCTACGATCTGATCATGGAGGAGAATATTTGAGTTACGAGTTTGGTCTTCATTTGAAACAATGCGGAATAGTATCGCAACTCATGCCACCTGGAACACCACAACGTTATGGTGTGTCCGAACGTCATAACCGTACTTTATTTGATATAGTGCAATCTATAATGTCTCTTACCGATTTACCACTATCATTTTGCGGTTATGCATTACAGACAGCTGCATTCACGTTAAATAGGGCACCATCTAAATCCATTGAAACGACCCCATATGAACTGTGGTTTGGCAAGAAACCAAAGTTGTCATTTCTTAAAGTTTGGGGTTGTGATGCTTATGTGAAAAAGTTTCATCCTGATAAGCTCAAACCCAAATCGGAGAAATGTGTCTTCATAGGATACCCAAAGGAGACAGTTGGGTACACCTTCTATCACAGATCCGAAGGCAAGATACTTGTTGCTGAGAATGGATCCTTTCTAGAGAAGGAGTTCCTCTCGAAAGAAGTGAGTGGGAGGAAAGTAGAACTTAATGAGGTAACTGTACCTGCTCCCTTCTTGGAAAGTAGTTCATCACAGAAATCTGTTTCTGTGACTCCTACACAAATTAGTGAGGAAGCTAATGATGATGATCATGTAACTTCAGATCAAGTTACTACCGAACCTCATAGGTCAACCAGAGTGAGATCCGCACCAGAGTGGTATGGTAATCCTGTTCTGGAGGTCATGTTAATTGACCATGATGAACCTACGAACTATGAGGAAGCGATGATGAGCCCAGATTCCGCGAAATGGCTTGAGGCCATGAAATCTGAGATGGGATCCATGTATGAGAACAAAGTGTGGACTTTGGTTGACTTGCCCGATGATCGGCAAGCCATAGAAAATAAATGGATCTGCAAGAGGAAGACGGACGCTGATAGTAGTGTTACTATCCAGAAAACTCGAATTGTCGCAAAATGTTTTCGACAATTTCAAGGTGTTGACTACGATGAGATTTTCTCACTCGTATTGATGCTTAAAAGTCTGTCCGAATCATGTTAGCAGTTGCTGCATTTTATGAAATCTGGCAAATGGATGTCAAAACTGCATTCCTTAATGGATTTCTTAAAGAAGAGTTGTATATGATACAACCAGAAGGTTTTGTTGATCCTAAAGGTGCTAAAAAAATGTCCAAGCTCCAGCGATCCATCTATGGACTGGTGCAAGCATCTTAGAGTTGGAATATACGCTTTGATGAGTTGATCAAACCATATACTTTTATACAGACTTGCGGTGAAGCCAGTATTTACAAGAAAGTGAGTGGGAGCACTACAACATTTCTGATAAGTATATATGAATGGCATATTATTGATTGGAAATAATGTAGAATTTTCTGGAAAGCATAAAGGAGTTTTTGAAAGGAGTTTTTTTCAAAGAAAGACCTCGGTGAAGCTGCTTACATATTGAGCATCAAGATCTATAGAGATAGATCAAGACGCTTGATAAGTTTTTTTCAATGAGTACATACCTTGACAAGATTTTGAAGTAGTTCAAAATGGAACAGTCAAAGAAAGAGTTCTTGCATGTGTTACAAGGTGTGAAATTGAGTAAGACTTAAAGCCCGACCATGACAGAAGATAGAAAGAGAACGAAAGTCATTCCCTATGCCTCAGCCATAGGTTCTATAAAGTACGCCATGTTATATACCAGATCTATTGTATACCCTACACTGAGTTTGGCAAAGGGAGTACAATAGTGATCTAGGAGTAGATCACTGAACAGCGGTCAATATTATCCTTAGTGGATTAAGGATATGTTTCTCGATTATGGAGGTGACAAAAGGATCATCGTAAAGGGTTACGTCGATGTAAGTTTTGACACTGATCCAGATGACTCTAAGTCTCAATCTGGATACATATTGATAGTGGGAGCAATTAGCTAAAGTAGCTCCGTGCAGAGCATTATAGACATAGAAATTTGCAAAATACATACGGATCTGAATTTGGCAGACCCGTTGACTAAACTTCTCTCACAAGCAAAACATGATCACACCTTAGTACTCTTTGGATATTAATCACATGACGATGTGAACTAGATTACTGACTCTAGTAAACCCTTTGAGTGTTGTCCACATGGCGATGTGAACTATGGGTGTTAATCACATGGTGATGTGAACTATTGGTGTTAAATCACATGGCGATGTGAACTAGATTATTGACTCTAGTGCAAGTGGGAGACTGAAGGAAATATGCCCTAGAGGCAATAATAAAGTTATTGTTTATTTCCTTATATCATGATAAATGTTTATTATTCATGCTAGAATTGTATTAACCGGAAACAAGATACATGTGTGAATACATAGACAAACAGAGTGTCACTAATATGCCTCTACTTGACTAGCTCGTTTATCAAAGATGGTTATGTTTCCTAACCATAGACATGAGTTGTCATTTGATTAACGGGATCACATCATTAGGAGAATGATGTGATTGACTTGACCCATTCCGTTAGCTTAGCACTTGATCGTTTAGTATGTTGCTATTGCTTTCTTCATGACTTATACATGTTCCTATGACTATGAGATTATGCAACTCCCTCCTACCGGAGGCACACTTTGTGTGCTACCAAACGTCACAACATAACTGGGTGATTATAAAGGTGCTCTACAAGTGTCTCCGAAGGTACTTGTTGAGTTGGCGTATTTCAAGATTAGGATTTGTCACTCCGATTGTCGGAGAGGTATCTCTGGGCCCACTCGGTAATGCACATCACTATAAGCCTTGCAAGCATTGTAACTAATGAGTTAGTTGCGGGATGATGTATTACGGAACGAGTAAAGAGACTTGCCGGTAATGACATTGAACTAGGTATTGAGATACCGACGATCGAATCTCGGGCAAGTAACATACCGATGACAAAGGGAACAACATATGTTGTTATGCGGTTTGACCAATAAAGATCTTCGTAGAATATGTAGGAACCAATATGAGCATCTAGGCTCTGCTATTGGTTATTGACTAGAGACGTGCCTCGGTCATGTCTACATAGTTCTCGAACCCGTAGGGTCCGCGCGCTTGAAGTTCAGTGACGATCGGTATTATGAGTTTTTGTGTTTTGATGTACCGAAGGTAGTTCGGAGTCCCAGATATGATCACGGACATGATGAGGAGTCTCGGAATGGTCAAGACGTAAAGATCGATATATTGGACGACTATATTTGGATACCAGAATAGTTCCGGGTGAGATCGGGAATATACCGGAGTACCGGGAGGTTATCGGAACCCCCTGGGAGGTATATGGGCCTTATTGGGCTTTAGTGGAAAGGAGGGGAAAGGAGAAAGGGAGGTGGCGTGCCCCCCCCCAAGCCCAATCCAAATTGGGAAGGGGGCCGGCCCCCCTTTCCTTCCTCCCTCCTTCGTCTTCCTTCCCTCTCCTACTCCAAGTTGGAAAGGGGGGAATCCTACTCCCGGTGGGAGTAGGACTCCCCTTGGCGCGCCTCTCCCTAGCCGGCCGCCACCTCTCCCTTTCTCCTTTATATACGGGGGTAGGGGGCACCCCAGGACACAATTTGATCTGTTGATCTTTCCCAGCCGTGTGCGGTGCCCCCCTCCACCATATTCCACCTCGGTCATATCGTAGCGGTGCTTAGGCGAAGCCCTGCGTCGGTAGCAACATCATCACCATCATCACGCCGTCGTGCTGACGAAACTCTCCTGTGAAGCTTTGCTGGATCGGAGCTCGCGGGACGTCATCGAGTTGAACGTGTGCAGAACTCAGAGGTGCCGTGCGTTCGGTACTTGGATCGGTCAGATCGTGAAGAAGTACGACTACATCAACCGCGTTGTGCTAACGCTTCCGCATTCGGTCTACGAGGGTACGTAGACACACTCTTCCCTCTCATTGCTATACATCACCATGATCCTGTGTGTGTGTAGGAAAATTTTGAAATTACTACGTTCCCAAACACCACCTCCTTCTTCTTCACCACCAAAGGAGACTTGAGCTCATGGTATGGGCACTCCCCTTGGCTTGTGCCAAGCTTGGGGAGGTGCCCCGGTATCGTATCACCACCATTATCCTTGCCTTTATTTTATCTTAGTTTGATCTTTAGTTATCTTTTGAGTTAGCTGAATAAAAGTTTAGTTCAATCTTTCTTCGAGTGTTTGCTTAGTGATGTCTACTACAAAACTTGTTCTTGTAGACTCGTGTTGGGCCTCCAAGCCCGGAGTTTTGTAGGACATTAGCAATTTTCCCTCAAGTGGATGACCTAAGGTTTATCAATCTGTGGGAGGCGTAGGATGAAGATGGTCTCTCTCAAACAACTATGCAACCAAATAACAAAAAGTGTCTTGTGTCCCCAACACACGAAATATAATGGTAATCTATACAGGTGCACTAGTTCGGCAAAGAGATGGTAGTAAAACCCTAGTAATGATAGTAGATATTGATTTTTGTAATAGGAATAATAAAAAACAGCAAGGTAGCAATTGATAAAACGGAGCACAAACGATATTGCAATGCTTGAAAATGAGGCCTATGGTTTGTACTTTCGCTAGTGCAATCTCTCAACAATGCTAATATAATTGGATCATATAACCATCCCTCAACGTGCAATGAAGAATTACTTCAAAGTTCCTATCTAGCGGAGAACATAAGAAGAAATTGTTTGTATCTATTCTTTCCGATCGATCTATCCAAGAGTTCGTACTAAAATAACACCAAGTTATTTTTTCCGATTGATCTATCAAGAGTTCGTACTAAAAAGACACTAAGTTATTCTTTCCAATCGATCTATCAAGAGTTCGTACTAAAATAACACCAAAGCAAATTCAGATTCATAATACTCAATCCAACACAAAGAACCTCAAAGAGTGCCCCAAGATTTCTATCGTAGAAACAGAAGACGAGAACATGCATCAACCCCTATGCATAGATTACCCCAATGTCACCTTGGGAATCCGCAAGTTGAGTGCAAAAATACATATCAAGTGAATCAATATGATAACCCATTGTCACCATGGGTATTCATAGCAAGACATACATGAATTGCTCTCAAATCCATAAAAGTATTCAATCCGATGAAACGAAATCTCAAAGGGAAAACTCAATTCACAGCTAGATAGAGAGGGGGAAACACCATATGATCCAACTATATTAACAAAGCCCGCGATACATCAAGATCGTGACATCTCAAGAACACGAGAGAGGGAGATTAAACACATAGCTACTGGTACAAACCCTCAGCCCCGAGGGTGGACTGCTCTCTCCTCATCATGGTGGCCGCCGGGATGATGAACATGGCCACCAGTGATGATTTCCCCCTCCGGTGGAGTGCCGGAACGGGGTCTAGATTGTTTTTTCGTGGCTATAGAGGCTTTCGGCGGCAGAACTTTTGATCTAGGGTTATTTCTGATGGTTTCTCTATTTATAGGATTTTTTGCGTCGATTTCACGCGAAGATGGGCCTCGAGTTGAGCACAACCCACCGGGGCTAGCCGGGCCTCTCAGGCATGCCCTGGTGGGTTGTGCCCTCCTCATGGCTCTTTTGGCCCTCCCACGAAGCTTCGGGGGTCTTCTTTGTTCCAAAAAAATCGTCAAAAAGTTTCAGCTCATTTGGAGAACTTTCATTTCTGCACAAAAAACAACACCACGGTAGTTTTGCTCAAAACAACGTCAGTCCGGGTTAGTTCCATGCAAATCATATGAAAACCATATAAATTGTTGTAAACGTGGCATGAATACTTCATAAATTATAGATACTTTGGAGACGTATCACTTAGTGATCTATCTTTGTAATCATGTGTGAGATATATAATAAAGTTTAGTTTGAGTTTGCTTTCTTTATTTTTTATGTTCCAATAGAAAGAAAGGAAAATAAATGAAAATATCATATGCTAATCTTATGGTAAGCAATGACATCACATAAGGAAAAGTAAAAGTGGCAAAATTTATTGGAGATTGACAAACATAGCATTCGTCAATGATGCAATGCATGAAAGAATTAATAAGGGAAGAGAAGATTCACATGCAAATACACTATCTTGGACATCTTTTATGATTGTGAGCCCCCATCATAATATTATATGCCAAAATTGTTGACGTTGGATAAGGAAGACAACGTAATGATTTATGTTTGTCCATATTCACATAGAAGCTATACTGTCGTAGATCCTTTAACATTTGGTGCTTGCTCAGTATCTTTTCTAGCCAAAAATTCCGCACTAAGTAGAGATACTACTTGTGCATCCAAAAACCCTTAAACCCAAATCTTGTTTTGAGAGTCCACTATACCTACCTATGGATTGAGTAAGATCCTTCAATTAAGTTGTCATCGGTGCAATAAGGCAATAAAAAATGCTTCTAAATGTGTTAGATCATTTAGTGTTAGAGAAAATTGAGTGTTGTACGAACTTGTGATGGCAAAATAATAAAAGCGACAGACTGCATAATAAAGGTAGCTATCACAAGGCACAATATAAAGTGATGTTCTTTTGCACTAAGAGATTGAGCATACAACCAAAAAGCGCATGGCAACCTCTGCTTCCCTCTGCGAAGGGTCTATCTTTTACTTTTATGTATTTACTTGTATGCAAGAGTCAAAGTATTCTTCTCTATTCCTTTTTATTTTATCCTTTTACAAGCATCATGTGGTGTGGAAAGATCTAGGCACATATATCCAGTTGGATATGGGTGGACATGAGTTATTATTGTTAACATCACCCTTGAAGTGAATACGTTGGGAGGCAAAACTATAAGCCCCTATCTTCCTATGTGTCTAGTTGAAACTTTTTTGCTCATGTGTATGCGGTGAGTGTTAGCAATCATAGAAGACTATATGATGGTTGAGTATGTGGACTTGCCAAAAGGCTCCGATACGTGACCCTTCCTGAAAAGATGATGAATTGTAGTTGCAAAGTTGACTGAGAACATAGTTTGTTGGTTTCAATCAAGTTTATGATTTATACTTCGATGTTGTGATGAATTCTTACTTGTTCATGAGAAGTTATATGATGAAAGTTCTATGACAAAGTTTTATGTTAAAGTTTGTTACTGTTATAATAATTTACATGATGCTTCTATGTCTGTATTTTGTTTTTATCGACACCTCTCTCTCTCTCTCTTTCTTTCTCTCAGCATGTGGACATGTTTTTCGATTTCGGTTTTCGCTTGAGGACAAGCGAGGTCTAATCTTGGGGGAGTTAATATGTCCATTTTGCATCATGTTTTCCTATTGTTATTTACAATGTTTTTATGCATAATAATGCTTTTTGGAGTATTTCTAATGCCTTTTCTCTCATAATCTGCAAGGTTTACACAAAGAGGGAGAATGCCGGCAGCTGGAATTCTGGACCTGAAAAAGCTACATCGGAGTTACCTATTCTGCACATCTCCAAATGAGCTAAAAATTTATGGAGAATTATTTAGCAATATATAAAAAATACTGGAGAAAATAACTACTAGAGGAGGCCCACCAGGTGGGCACAATCCACATGGGTGCGCCAGGCCCCCCAAGCGCGCCCTAGTGGGTTGTGCCCTCCTCGACCCATCTCCGGTGCCCCTCTTCTCGTATATAAGTCATTTTGACCTAGAAAAAATGAGGAGAGGACTTTCGGGGACGAAGCGCCGCCGTCTCGAGGTAGAACTTGGGCAGGAGCACTTTTGCCCTCCGGCGGAGCAATTCCCCTGGGGGAATTCTCTCCCGAAAGGGGAAATCATCGTCATCATCATCACCAACAACTCTCCCATCTTGGGGAGGGAAATCTCCATCAACATTTTCAACAACACCACCTCCTCTCAAACCCTAGTTCATCTCTTGTGTTCAATCTTTGTACCAGAACATAAGATTGGTGTTTGTGGGTGACTAGTAGTGTTGATTACATCTTGTAGTTGATTACTATATGGTTTATTTGGTGGAAGATTATATGTTCAGATCCATTATGCTATTTAATACCCCTCTGATCATGAGCATGATTATCATTTGTGAGTAGTTACTTTTGTTCTTGAGGTCACGGGAGAAATCATGTTGCAAGTAATCATGTGAACTTGATATGTGCTCGATATTTTGATGATATGTATGGTGTGATTCCCTTAGTGGTGTCATGTGAACGTCGACTACATGACACTTCACCATATTTGGGCCTAAGGGAATGCATTATGGAGTAGTTATTAGATGATGGGTTGCTAGAGTCATAGAAGCTTAAACCCTAGTTTATGCGCTACTTTGTAAGGGGCTGATTTGGATCCAAAAGTTTAATGCTATGGTTAGATTTTATCTTAATACTTTTCTCGTAGTTGCGGATGCTTGCGAGGGGGTTAATCGTTAGTAGGAGGTTTGTTCAAGTAAGAACAACACCTAAGCATCGGTCCACCCAGATATCAAATTATCAAAGTAGCAAACACAAATCAAATCAACATGATGAAAGTGACTAGATGAAATTCCCGTGTACCCTCAAGAACGATTTGCTTATTATAAGAGACCATTTTGGCCCATCCTTTGACACAAAAGGATTGGGCTACCTTGCTGCACTTTATTTATCGTTACCATTATTTGCTCGTTACAAACTATCTTGCTATCAAACTACTCGTTACTTATAATTTCAGTGCTTGCAGAGATTACCTTGCTGAAAACCACTTGTAATTTCCTTCTGCTCCTCGTTGGGTTCGACACACTTACTTATCGAAAGGAGTATGATTGATCCCCTATACTTGTGGGTCCTTGTGTTTCTTGCTGGATTCACCACCTTGCTCCTTGTGTTCCTTGTTGTGTTACTGGATAGATTCACTGACTTTGTTCTTTTAGTCTTCACAACGGGTTTTGGTGGTGGAGGTGGTGAAGGAGTACTTCTAGTAACAGAACATGTGATGGCCAATGAGAAAACAACTTCAGGTGCCATAGGTTGAACTGCTCTTTCTTCGGTTTCTAGCGCTTGAAACCCATCTAAGGCCATGCTTTGAAAGTCATCATCAGTTGTGGCTTTAATAGTTGGTTCACCTTTAGTTGATGTCAAATCAACTTGTGCTATTTTTACAAGGCCTAACTTTTGAATCTCTCATACCTCCCTGCCAAATTATTTGAAGTTCTAGGTTTACATTAAGTCAAACTTCTTAAGTTTGTAAAGTCCAAAATTACCTATACCTACAACATAAAAACACATATATTATATTAATATACTTTATAATGAAGCTCGTGAAATTATTGTGTACGTGCTAATATTTTTTTATAGACCTGGTCAAATTTAAAGAAGTGTTTTTAGGGTAACCATCGTGATGACTCTATTAATTTTTTAACATAGTTACGTTGTCCATAAGGTTAGATATAATGAAAGCCGGAGGATCTTGTGGCCATACACAAGTTAGAATCATTCCACATGCATAGCTAACAAATGAGCTACACTATTCCTTTCCCTCAGATAATGTTTTGTGATTACACGAGAGAAATTCCTAGGCAGGAACACGTGGTCTTCGTATATTCCAAGCTTCCATCGCTGAAAAACCTCCATCATGCATAGTTTGAACAACTTCCAAGCAGTTCAAGTTGATAATTATCTTGTTGCATCCAACTTGACCCGCTGTCTTTCAACGCTCTAGCTTCAGTTGTAGCCATCAAGTTTACACGTACAGTTTTGTTGTTACTCGCCGACACAAACTGCCTATGGCCATCTCTGATCACAGCCCCAGTAGCTCCCTTCTCCTCGTGCAGACAAAAACTAGATTTTCCTATTTTTGCGGGTTGTGGTTTTCTGTTTTATGATTCTCTTTTGCTCAAGTACCTTTTTTAATGAAGCCAAGACTTTATTACTCAAAGGTTACAGAGTTTGGAATACAAAAGGGGTTGTGGGGTTGTCCCAGCCAAACATGGCGGTCCTGACTTAAAGACCGAGAGTATTTGGCTAACGAACGAGCTTCAAAATTAGAAGATCGACCTTCAAAAGTGAAGATACAATTGAAGTTTTCTGCTCTAAGCTTAATCTCGCTAATGATCTGACCATAGCTTCCATTATAACCCTTTTCAATATCTCTCGAAACCTGTTTGCAATCAG
This sequence comes from Triticum urartu, assembly GCF_003073215.2. Lineage (NCBI taxonomy): Eukaryota > Viridiplantae > Streptophyta > Magnoliopsida > Poales > Poaceae > Triticum > Triticum urartu. Next base: position 573,201,047 of record NC_053023.1, on the reverse strand, counting down.
TTTTAATGACAAAGTCTTGAAGAAGGAGGTCTTCGTCTAGGGAAAGTGCCTCCCTGCACACAATAGCTTTCAATGCTACTGGGTCACGCACCCTATGAACCATAGTGTTGACTACCCGAAAAAGAGGCTGCTCGAGTCCCTAAGCTGAATTTCGTACTTTATGACTTATTGGATTTATAATGAGATTGTATGTATTGCTTGATGCAGAGGCCGATGGTAATCCTCTTTTTAGAAAAAAAAGACAAAATTAGAACTTCGAGTCATTTGAATTTTTTTTTGAATCTATAGAGTCATTTGAATTTTTTTTGTATCTATCGAGTCATTTGAAAGGGAGGGGTACTTGTTAATGTGCCGTAATGAAGGCCGGCCCATCTTTATACCACTGGGAGGGAGTACTTCGTTTAACTAGATGAATCCCCGCGCGTTGCTACGGGATATTTTTTTGATAAAAATTTCTAATGTGGGGAGATAGACCGTGTAAAGAAAAGAAAAGGTGAATTGCATGTGCGTCAAAGCATTTCTCTTTTGTAGGGAAAACATATATTTCAAATGAGTGCATACAAAAAATTGCTTGCACCGAATCTTACATTCTTAAGAAGTTGATCCCCACTATAACTAATTCTCTCAACATGCAGCCCGTCCACATCATCATCTAGCCAGCTCAGCAATTTCCATCCATTATCACTTCATCTCTTCACATCAGCATCTAGCCAACTCAGCAATTTTCCACCCAGGCCTCTTTGTTATTTTCTGTTCTCCACCCACGCCCACCTCCGTTCCTTTATTATTCTAGCCACCATCAGTTCATCCAATATTCCCTTCCGTTTCATCCTCCCACTATTCCACACGTTTAATTCAAAAGATTAATTGACGAGGTACTCAAGCGGCCGACCAGATATTGTACTTATACCACTACGGCCACAACTCACATATGTATTCCTCCATTTTCCGTGTTCTTCTCATCTGCTCATGCCAATGAAATTATACTTCGGCACATAGAGATGTGAATCTCATATTTGCATTGCACGGATCAGCTGAATCAAATATTTACAGCCGCAACTGCCACATCTATGGAATTGGCCAGCTTAGCTTCCTGGCGTTCTGGTGATTTGATCGTCGGCCGTCATCGTCATCGGCGTGCCCCTTGCACTACTTTCTTCCAAGCCAGCAGTTTTCATCCGCCCGTTGAACCGGACACAGGCAGGTGAGACGAAAAATCATTGGCGATGCTGGCGAATCAACGCGGGTGTGAGGGCTTAGCGTGGGCAAGTCTGTCTTCGTTAATTTATTTAGTATAATGATGGCGTTCATTTTTGTGAAGGGTCACATCTGACTTTCCTTCTTACCATGTAAGAGGATCTGGCTCCCTCCATGGGTTCTACAGCGTGCCATCCCATCCATCAGCCTCAAAGATCTTCTCTATCTGCCTGAGAAGTTTAAGATTCATTTGTTTTCTTCATTCATTAGTTGTTGGGACTGAGTAATAAACATTCTGTTTTCCTAGGATTCGCGGCACCGGCGCCGAAGATGGGAGTGTTTAAGTCAGCTCCAACGATGGGATTTCCCTTGGGGATGTTTTTTTAGGGAAAAGCCATCATGGTGGTTTATATTTCATGCGAAAACAGGGCTACATCGTTTGAGAGTACATCAAGCAGAAAGTCCGGAGCCTCGGTCTGCCACACAATAGTTCTAGGGGGCTCCGACTTTGTAGCCAACAAATCAGCCGCCATATTGGCCTCCCTAGGACAATGATAGAACTTAACAAAAATAAAATTACGACATAAAAAAGCACACTCTTCATAGATGGTTGCCGCTAGGCCTAACGAATCCCCTCCCTGTTGCATGGTTTCAATCACCTCCATGCAATCAGCTTGGATCTCCACCTTATTGCATCCAACGTTGTTCGCCAAGATTTGCCCATCCTTGAGGCCTCTAGCCTCTGCCGTTGTTGCGTCCTCCATGAAAGGGATACTGCACGCCGACGCCACAATGAACGCTCCCATGGAATCTCTAATGATAGCCCCCGTTCCGCCAGTTCCGTTGTCTGCATCGAAGGAAGCATCGACATTCAGGCTAACGAAACCTTCTGGTGGTCTAGTCCATCCATGCCGTTTGATCCGCGTCGCCCCTTGCTTCCTCGATCTCATAAAGTTCTTTGTTAGAGTGACAATAGCTTGGGCCGACCGAGTCGGTTCCAGCATGGCCTCACCATGGGTAAAACACCGGCGCTCCCACCAAATATACCACACAGCCACCACCACAAGCTCCTTCCTGGTCACGCCCGGGAGCGATGGGACAGCGGCATTGGGCATCAGTAACAAATCTCCTAGGACCGACGAGCCCTCCGACTCGGCTTCACATAGCTCATTTATAGTCGAAATCAAACCAAGCTTTGCCCAGATTTCTTGGACTCTGTTGCATCTGAAAAACGAATGGTGAACACTCTCGTAGTCTAATTCACGAATTGGGCAGTCCGATGTTGTGATGGTATGACGGTTTGCCAACACACCCCGACACGGAATTGCACCATATAGAGCTCGCCATACATGCACTTTTATTTTTGCCGGTACTCGAAGCTTCCATAGAATGCGCCAAACAGGACTAGTACTTGAGGACAATACCGAATTCGTTTGTCTCAACTTTCGTCCGTGTTGATGATCCCACTCCATTCGATAAGCCATCTTGACCGAGAAAATTCCAGATTTGTTGTAGTGCCATGAAACAAAATCCTCCATCATTCCCGTAGCCAGGGGTATATTCAAAATACGATTTGCATCAATGGGCCAGAATATGTGTCTGATAAGTTGCTCATCCCAACAACCATTCTCCTCGTCCATAAGTTCAGAAACTTTTGTGAGTATGATACTACCTCGTGGAGTCATTACCTTCCTGTTTGGGCTGCTAGGTACCGACGGATCACTCCAAATGCTTATTTGTGTGCCATCTCCCACTCTCCATATATATATATATATATCCTTTTTGGAAGTCTGAACACCACTCGACAAGCTCTGCCATGTATAAGAACTCCCTTTCTTGAGGGTACAATTCAATAAATCACCGTCCGGGAAGTACTTTGCCCTCAATACTCTGGCACAAAACGAATCTGGTTCTGCTAGCAGTCTCCAGCACTGCTTAGCTAGGAGCGCCAGGTTGAAGCAGTGTACATCTCTAAAACCCATACCTCCATTGCTCTTTGGCATACACATTTTCCACCATGCGAACCAGTGCATATGCTTCTTCTCATCCTCATCTCCCCACCAGTACTGTGACATAACGGTTGTTATCGCATTACAAATCTGTTTTGGAAGCTTGAAGACTAGCATAGCATATGAAGGAATAGCTTGAATGACAGCCTTCAATAACACTTCTCTCCCTCCAAAGGAGAGTTTCTTCTCCTTCCAACCTCTAATCCTGTTCAGGATTCTATCAACAATATGTTGGAAGCACTCCGTTCTCTCCACCCCGACGATCGGGGGCAGCCCCAAATACTTATCAGTGATTGCCTCAGCCATAATGTTCAATGTTGTACAAACCTCAGCCCGCACTTCCACGGCCGTACAGGGGCTGAAGAAAATACTCGACTTAGCCTCGCTCACTAGTTGCCCCGAGGCAGCACAATAGTCATCAAGAGCACGGCGAAGACTTGCTGCATTGTTTGCATCTGCTCGCATCATGATGAGGGAGTCGTCCGCAAAGAGAAGATGAGAGACGACCGGTGCATGCCGACATACTCTCACTCCTATCAAATTACCCATCTCTTCTTCATGAATGAGCAAACTAGACAGGCCCTCCGCACAAAGTAAAAAGAGATAAGGTGATAGCGGATCTCCCTGGCGGAGGCCTCGAGAGGGAACAAAGAAATCTGTGAGAGAGTTATTAAAATGAACTTGGTACTTGACTGACCGTACACACTCCATAATGAGCGACACCCAATCTGCTGTGAATCCCATCTGGAGCATGATTCTCTCGAGAAACACCCACTCGACCCTATCATAGGCCTTGTGCATGTCAAGTTTTACCGCACAGATTCCGAACTTCCCGGTTCTCTTCCTCTTGATAGCATGATAAGTCTCAAAAGCAACTAAGAAGTTATCCGTAATCAAGTGCCCGGGGACAAAGGCGCTTTGATTAGGTGAGATAAGCTCCGGCAACAGATTTTTTAGCCTGTTAGCTAGCAGTTTTGAAATCACCTTATAGACCACATTGCATGGGCTAATTGGATGGAACTGTGTAATTACCTCCGGATTTTCCACCTTTGGGATGAGAACGATTGTAGTGTTGTTCCATCCATCTGGTATCTTCCGATTATTAACTGCCATCAAAACTTCATCAATCAGATCCTCACCAATTATGTGCCAGAACCTTTTATAAAACACCGCATGCAATCCATCAGGTCCCGGTGCTTTGATATCACCGATGTTAAACATTGCTCTCTTCACTTCATCCCTGGAATAGGGTTTTGTTAATTCCTCATTCATCGCATCAGAGACCCTCGGCTTAACCTTGTCCAAAACGCCTTGGTCCGGTTTTTGCACGTACGAGGAGAATAATCCCTCAAAATAGTGCGCCACATGGCCCTTCAGTTGGTTCTCCTCCTCAATCCAGTCCCCATTCTCTCCTTTCAATTTCTTGATAAAAAATTTCTTGCGTCTCCCGGTGGCTGCACGGTGAAAGAAATCTATGTTTTGATCACCCCGACAGAGCCAATCAGCCCGTCCTCTCTGCATCCAATATATCTCCTCTTGCTCGAGTAGATTTTCAATTTGCATGTCTAACTCGTGTTGTCGAGCTACTGCCTCGTCCGTTAACGGCCTGGACAGCACCTCGTTTAACTCTTTCTGGAGTTTCCTCAACCGGGTTCTGGGGCCCTTTAGTGTCTCTTTATCCCAAGTGTGTAAAGCTGCATGAATGTCCCCTGTTACCTGAGAGTAGGGCTCGGTCCCACTGGCCTTTGCACGATTCCAGGCCGCTTGAACTATCACCTCCACGTCCTCCTCTGCAAGCCACCTAGCTTCAAATTTCCTCAGTCCCGGCAGCCCCCTAGGCTGTAATCCAAGCTGAAAGTCAGTATCAATTAGGACTGGCCAGTGGTCCGATTTATTAAACGGTTCGTTCACAACACCGTATGTTGGAAAAAGATCAGCCCAAGAGCTATTTGAAACTGCTCTGTCGAGTCGCTCTCGTATTCGACCTCTACGCCAGCTGAATATGTCGCCCGAGTAGCCAAGATCATCGAGCTCACAATCGCACAAAGCACTGCTAAATGCTTGCATGCATCACTGGGGACGTGCAGCCCCCCTTCCTTCTCACGAGCTTGCAAGATTTCATTGAAATCACCTGCCACTAACCATGGCAAATTGGACACTGCGTGCAATCCTCGCAAATATTCCCACGAAAGATGTTTTCGGTCACTACTTGGCTCGCTATAGAAACCTGTGAAGCGCCATCCTGCTGCTATCGTCTCCTTAATCCGTATATCAATATAATTTGAATGAACAGCCCTAGACGAGACTCCCAGACCGGTTTGCCAAAGCATGATCAGTCCTCCACTTCTTTCGTCACTCTCCGAAACTTCCATCTCATCAAACCCTAACCTCCGTATCAACTTCCCTGCCTTAGCCATATCCAGGTGTGTTTCAGACAGGAACAACACATCTGGTTTTAATCGCTCTTGGATCCCCAAGAGCGCACGAACTGCCGTGGGCTTACGCATCCCACGGCAGTTCCACACGAGGATTTTCATTGCGACCGGTCGAGCCCCTTCTCGGAGCTCGCCGATAAAGTGTGGCTGGCATCCATCACAGCCGTGTTATCCGTCTTTGATCTCTTTGAGTCATGCGACGAAGTGTCACCATCCTCATCTTCCTTCTCTGTTGTCAGCATGCCTTATGCGTGAACCACCAATGCAGACTACACAGCGATCGGGGTCTCGTGTGCCTGACCCGGCAGTATACTTTCATGGGCAGCTGGGTCCGCATTCACCTCATCAAACGTGAGTCTCTTCCTCCCAGTGAACTTGTCCCCAGTCTACCCTCCAATGGGTTTTATAGGACTAGTGCCCGTGTCCTTCAGTTCATACTCCTCCGGGCCATTCCTCCTTGATCCACCAGAAGTGGCCCTATCCCTCTGCCTCCCCATCAAACTTTTCCTTGGCTGCCTCCTCTCTCCCGGGCGCGGTGCTAGCATAAACTCTCCCCACTCCATGGACCATGGATCATGCTTTCCATTGCCATGCTCGAGGTATGTATGACCCATATGGCCACACACATAGCAGAATACCGGCATCTTCTTGTATAGCACTGAATAGTACACCTTCTTCCCCTCCTTCGTGATGGAGACATATCTCATTAGTGGCTCATGAATGTCAAGCTTGACTCTGATCCTCACAATCCTTCCCTCACCCCACCTGGGGTTTAACATTACTTTTTCCACAACCCCCACTTTCTTTGCCAGCGAGCTAACCACATGATCCTTCCTGAATAGTGGAGGGAGATCAACAATCTGAATCCAAACAGCCAGTTTATCCAAGACTACCTCATCATACCTGGTGTAGCCATCGTACTTCTCGATAAGCACACCATGATCACGAAACAACCACGGGCCCTCCTCTGTGACCCTCTTCCAATCCCCTAGACAATTCACCGTCGGAGAGAATAAGTTTTCGCCCAGGGGTTTGAAAGTTACTCCCTGTGCTAGACTCCAGGCAAGCCGCATCGTATCATAGAATGACCCCCTACTGAAGGGCTTGTTCGTGTGCACCGTCGCCAGCACCATGAACTCCGCTTCCTCGATCTCATCTGGGAACTCCTCTTCGAAGATCAGATCCTCCTCGTCCCGCTCTTGCAACTTGAGTTTCCCGATCATCTCCTCAACCCCGATTGGCTTGCCTCCCGGGGCCGCGCTTCCTGCTGACGATTGCGAGCCCGAGTCCGCCATCATCAAACCCTAGCGAGTTTCCCAACCACCAAAACCCTAGCGACCCGCGACAGGAACCAAGGCCGGGTAGATAGCGAGGCTATCCCCTTAATTAGCCCGAGAACCTAGCCGGAGAGGATTAGGTTTGGAGATAGAGTCTGATACGTCCTCACGGTGTCGCCACCGGAGGTATCACAAACCCTAGACGGGAGCCGCCAGGGTACCTTCCCACTTAACCTAGTCAGCTTCCAACCAGTAATCAAGTTTTTTTTCCCTTGGGGATGTTGTCTACGCGTGTCTAGGACTCCAGGAGTTTGGATCGGAACCGTTCGTATTTCAGGACATGAAGCAAAAACTCTGAGATGATTAGCAACCACGTACTTGCTTTTTGAAATGTAAGTTTTTGGTGTTAATGACATGCTTCCATTTTCTCATATGAGGCAACTACGAGCACCCATTTTTTTAGTTCATTCAAATACCATTGCCTTAGTATATATATTCTTATTAGTATTTTTTCGGATGAGATTCTTATCAATATTGAATCAGTAAATTTTCCATGGATTTTACAATAGACTCTTCATACATTAGTAGGTCTTGGAACAATTGGTCAGCCAATATGTATTATGAATACATGTACCACAGGACTTTCATGCTATTTCAGGTACTTTCATGTTATTTTAGGGGAACACTACTTTCAGGTATTATGAATACCCAGTATGTTTTTCTCAAATTGTTGATGCACCAATATATATTGTTTTCTGGATCTAAATGTTCTTCACAGCTTCTATCATCATTCCATTAGGAAAAAAGTGTTTAGAATCCCGCAGCAACGCGTGGGGTATTTTCTAGTTGTAACAGTAGTGCTAATACAAAGAATTTGAAACAAAGAGTTTACAGAAAATATTTGAAACAAAGAAGTCTTTAAGTGATGACACTTGCCTGTTATATACATGAAAAGAGTGCATCACAATTAGCATATAGCTAAAACTAATAAACTTGTATGTTGGATCCATGTACGTGCGGTTATCATGTTACCTGAGCTGAACAACTATTGTTATTCTTGGAGTAACATGAAAATTCAAGTAATTCATAACTACATTCCAGAATGAAATAACTATAGAAGACAAAAAAGATTTTCCACATACACGAAAACTTGTACAGAAATATCACCTGGTTTAACTAAACTTAAAATCTAGTAACAATGCAGCAAAGTCGGCAATCACCTACCTGCAACTCTAAAAAATAAACAAAATGACATTTTTGAGATGTGAACTAAATCACTAATGGATAATAGTATAACAATAGAATAAATGAAAAGTCAGAAGAAAGAAAACTAATGTGTCTAATGTAACTTTGAATATGCAATGATCAAGACCTTCAACCTGAAAAAGACGATGATCATTAAGTCAGCATCAGAAATACTACATGGAGGTTCTAGGTAAGGATTTGATGGCGAGATTCATATCGAGAATGATATTATAAAGCCCATCGCATGTCTCCTTAGATGCCCATTAACTTATGAGTTTGTAATGGCTATTTTAAGCTGCACCATGCACCTGACATGTTACTAGAGAAGAAGAGATAAACCGGTGCAGTTTGGCCTGGCTGTCCAGGAGGAACTGAGCGCATAGTTACTGGATTAGTTCATCTATCTAATGGCATTTGTCAAGCATATTGCAACAACAGGTCAAGAGGACCACAACCCCTCAAATTCCATAAACATTGTCAATGGCCTCCCTCAATAGCTTACCATCGATAGAAATGAGCAGCCTAGAAAGCGTCCACCGTAGTGGTAGAGTCAGCTTAAAAAACGCTACCATTGCAATGCTAGAAGCTCAACCAAGAGGTTGTTGAATCCTCACCTCATATAAGTCACATGAGACCCAACTTACATACACCTCAACGGAGATGGGGGTTAGATATAGTACTTCTCCAAGCTTTCCAGATTTTTGGCCCGATAAAGAATAAACTGACCTGAAATCACAATATCAAGTGTAAATCAAAAGTAATTTACTGGGATGTACATATCTACATAAAAGATACTAGCAAAAGAGCCCGTGTGTTGCAACGGGAGAGAAACATAACACACGCTCTTAACTCAACAACCATCACTCAAGACCACAATAGGTACATCTCCTTTATTTTTGCGAGGCATCATATTTGTGTTGCCGCTTATCCTCCTTCTCACCCTCGCCGACGATGGCCTCGGCGTTCACACAAAACAACAAAAAAACGTGTGTTGAATATGGTTAATCCTAAGGCGTCTCTCTCTCTCTCCCTCTCTCCTCCCTCTCCCTCTCTCTCTCTCTTCCTCTCTCTCTCTCCTTGCGACATTTTTCAGAGGTATGCATGTGTAGTTATCGATGTTTTCTTTTCCGTATATGGTTATAGTGGGGTTTTTATTTGCAATCCGGATCGCCGCCGGTATGAAAAAAACAAATCTTGTGCTATAAATTATAAGTTTGCTTCCATAAAAATATTTTAAAAATATTTAACAAGCAAAATTAACATCATATTTAGCTTCCACACATTTTTCTAATAAAAATTCATATATAATATGTTAAAATCGAAGTTACGGTTTAAAAGATACAGATAATTTAGAAATTCATTTGGTTTGACTCAAATATATTCCAAAATAATATTTAAAAAATACTTAACAGGTAAAATAATCTCCTATTCATATTCTACATATTTTTCTGATCAAATTTCATATATAACATGTTTAAATCGAAGTTACGGTTTAAAAGATATGGATGATTTTAAAAAGCATTTGTTTGACTTAAATATGATCCGCGGATGAATTGCCTAAAACATCAGGGGGGGTTTCGAAAAATATAAAATAACGGTTCAGGTGTGACTTAAATCCGGAGGGGGTTGATTTCAAGAAAAGACAGGGACTTTTGTGTAAAATACGAAAATAACGATTCGTTTTAACTTAAAACAAGACTGCGGGTTGAATTCTCTAACATAGAGGGACTTTTCTGAAAAATGTCATGACGGACGAAAGAAACCCAATTTGCTTTATTATTAGGTAAAGATATACTATGATGGAATTACAAAAGAAACATTTGTTTTAAATTGTCAAGAAACAAAATAATTAAACAGGTCTGAATATATGTTAGATGTAAATCCATAGGTGCATGTACGGAACCAAAACACAATCAGATTCCTCTTTGATTCATTGCATCAGAGAACAAACATCATGGGCACACACATAAAATAAAGGATAATCTCACAACATGACACGACGTGTACGCATTACTGGAAGCAACGAAACCATCTCACCATGGCATGGATGCACTCCTCGAAGTATTCAGGCTACTTGTCATAGAGGTGCTGCAAGTAGTGCAGATGTTGTATATCATGATGTGTGACAAATAGAGAAAAACAACGAGGACGGAAACCCTACATCCGCACCAGATTAGAACAAATCCGGCCTAGTACAGATAGAGAAAAACAAGGGACCCAAGATTAGCATTGGATTAGAATGAATCGGGCCTAGCCGAGGCATGTCCGGAGGTGGAGGGAGGAGGCGATGGATTCGACTTACGTGTCTTCCTCATTTAATCCTTGAAGCTGAACTTTGGCTCCGGCTTTCCCTCGAGGATGTGATGAGATTATTGGTGCCCCACCCAGTCTCTAGATCGATCTTCTTTGAGATTCGGTCGTGCTCCGCCATCGCCATCCTACCCACCGGTTCTGCCCCGGGACGTCCGTCGTAAACCCTAGAGGAGCTTGGCTTCTCTTGCATCCATCGCTTTGTGGGGAGTTGAGATGGTGGAGATGGGAGACGAAGAGGTCAGCTTATGAGGGATTCAAGACGTTTTGCTTCCGCTTCGGTTGGTCGAGGAACGGAAGTCAAAAGAGGAGGGGGGAGGATTGTGGAGCATGAAGGGGCAACTCGTAGCATTACATGTCTCTCGTGGGTTGTAATAGCAGTAAGCCAGTAACTGAAGCCACGTCCATGTAAATAATTTTCAACGGAAATATGCCAGCAAGTGATGCTACCTGTGAACGTGGAGAAAATAATCAAAGAGATGAAGTGACATGGGTGGAAATTGCTCAGGTGGCTAGATGATGATGTGGACGGTCTGCATCCTAAGATAATAGGAAGAAGTGGGAGCAACTTGGTAGATGTGCCGCACAAGGCCGGCCCATCTTTTACCGCTAAGACGAGAGCTGGGCTTGCTGGGCCGCCATCGCCGTTCCACCCGCTCCTCTCCGAGCGACGCCGCCGCCGCGGCCGCCCTTCACCCTCCTCACGTCCTTCCTCCTCTCCCGTGCGCCTCCGCCTGCTCTTCTCGGTGGCAGCGACCGCAGCAAAGGCGAGGGCGGCGCGTGGACCTCCCCGCGGCGAGAGTCCCCTCCTTTCCATCCCTGCGAGCACCGTCGCTGCTCCACGCGCGTGAGCCAACAGTGCCTGCAGCATCCTAGGGCTCACCAGGGTTTATCCCGGGCTCTCGCTCGCTGCTCCGGCGATTCACTGAGACTCTCCGTAGCCGGCGCGGCTTACCGTCACTTGGCGTCCCCCACGCTGGTCTCGGAGAGCACTGAAATAAGCGTAATGGGCGAGGTAATGGCCGCACGGAGCAGAGGCGGCGCTAATGGGGAGGACGGCGAGCCGGTTGCACGTTGGCGAGCGGAGGAGGCTGTCGCCGGGAACCGTATGGCCCTCCAGGCTCTCCGGGAGCTCGTGATTTATCCCTTCCTCTACGCTCGCCAGTCCCGCCTGCTCGGGCTTAAGGTGCTACCTCCTGTCCCCTTCTCTTCAACCCCACCAATTTCATCGTCTGACGAGCCTTCTTTGACCAATTTGTGCTCCTTGTGTTGTGTGTGCTTGCGTCCACAGTGGCCCAGAGGATTGCTGCTCTACGGCCCCCCTGGGACAGGAAAGGTACTGCATTAGCATTGGCATGTCTTAGATCGTTCTACAAATGGTGACCAGTGTGGTTCTTAGGATTGATTCTTGTTCTTCTTGTCAGACAAGCCTGGTTCAAGCCATCGTTCGAGAATGCAGTGCCCACCTGACAATGATCAAGTACTACCTCAGCTTGATGGCATCCATACCTACAATTTTAGCCTTAATCTGCCAAATAGGAGTACCATTTGTTTCTCAGTGTGTATTTGGGCATCATCATTAAGTGCTCTAATCTGCCTGTCTTTACAGTACGTATTCTGTGCATAAAGCTCATGCTGGAGAGGGTGAGAAGTTCCTGCGTGAAGCTTTCTCTGAAGCGTACTCTCAGGCGTCACAGGGCAGACCGGCCATTATTTTCATCGATGAACTGGATGCTATATGTCCACGCCGTAACAGTAGGTATGTTTATCATGTTATCATTTTTGGTGCTTGCCCAAATCTGTTTTTCTCATTGTGCTTCTCACAGGAGAGAGCAAGAATCCCGCATTGTTGGTCAGCTGCTAACTCTGATGGATGGAAATAAGAAATCGTCGAAGAAGCTTCCTCACGTAGTTGTTGTCGCGTCAACTAACAGGTTAGAAATGCCAGTTGGAGGATTGTAATTGCTGCTTTAACTGCCATGCTTAAAACCTCTCCAATAGGACACTGGTTGTAGTCTATATATCATCTCACGAAAAATAGTTCTACTGAAACAATATCTTGTCTCGTCATGTGTAGGGTGGATGCCATCGATCCAGCATTGAGAAGGCCAGGACGTTTTGACTCAGAGATAGAGGTCACTGTTCCTACGGTAGAAGAAAGGCTGCAGATTCTTAAGGTAGCATAAACTTACTATTTGGGTCAATATTGATTTCTTCTTATCTATCTCTGTGATGACTTCTACATTGCATTCTGCTTATTACTCCGTTTGTATGGTTAAATCTGCAAAGTGCTATGCTTTTGGATACATGCCCTAGGATGCCTGCATAAAACTGAGATCACTTGCCACTGCTTGATATTTTTTGTACCGAGCCTAAAATGTTTGTAACATAACGCTGCAAAACCTGCATTGTCTGAATCTATGAACTGATATGACGAATTTGCTTGAAGTCTAATAGGCCTTATTTTTGTAGCTTTATTCCAAAAATCTGCATCTTGATGAAAATGTTGATCTTCAAATTATCGCTGGATGGTGCAATGGTTATGTTGGTGCTGATCTAGAAGCTCTGTGTCGAGAAGCTGCCAGACTTGCTTATCGGAGATTGTCAAACTCATCCGAGGATGGGAAGGTGCTCACACTACTCATGGAAGATTGGGAGTCTGCGAAATCTCAGATCAAAGCAAGCATGATAAGAGGGGTAACTAAAGAAGCTCCAACTGTTTCATGGGATGATATAGGAGGTTTGAAAGATCTAAAGGTGAGATATGTTTTGCTTTAGGCTTTCTTATCATATAGGGATCCCTATCATATAATACAAACATGTTGTGATGACGATTGTCCCTATGCTGCAGAAAAAGCTTCAGCAAGCTGTTGAGTGGCCCATCAAGCATGCCACTGCCTTTGCAAGACTGGGGATATCACCAGTTCGTGGTGTGCTTTTGCATGGTCCTCCAGGGTGCTCCAAGACTACCCTTGCCAAGGCTGCAGCACATGCTGCCCAAGCTTCTTTCTTTTCTTTGAGGTTTGTCATAGAACGATCGATTACCGTGTACATTGTTTGAATCAAATCACGAGTCTATACATTTCTAATCAAGCTGGGTCCAACTAATCCCAGATATAGAGGACGGAAAAAACATGAAGTTTTTCTGGGCACAAAAACATGAAAAAAAAATCACTTCTTATGAGTATATGACATCAAGCTGGTTTATTAATAGGAGTATTGCTGATTTAGTTGTACTAAAGTAGTGATCTAAAGTAGTGATCTAAACGCTCTTATATTAGTTTACAGAGGGAGTAATATGTTTGCTATCCTGCAGTGTGCGTAAGCTTAAACTAATGAATAGAAAAGCTCCGCGTAGCCACCTTCTGTTCAAGATGTACACCTCATCGAAGGTCATCTAGGTTTTAAAATATTTTGTTGACCAGTGGTGCAGAACTATACTCGAAATATGTTGGAGAAGGTGAAGCTTTGTTGCGAAGAACATTTCAGAGGGCACGTCTGTCTTCTCCAAGCATCATATTCTTTGATGAGGCTGATGCAATCGCCCCTAAAAGGTATGAGATCCCTGTGTCTTAAATACTCCCTCTGTTCACTTTTACAAGGCCTTGTAGACATTTCAGACAGCATGCAAAACAGGTCAATTTCAGTTGTCTGAAACGACTTATAAAAGTGAACGGAGGGAGTATCAAACATAAACGCTTAAGATCTACATTATGTGATGTGCAATATTAGTAAAAGAGAACTTGTATAGAACTCTTATGAGAACTGATATATACTTTTCTACCCTTTTGCAACTATCTGATCTAGAAACTTGCATCTGATATGGTGCAGATCAATGAAGAAACTTGTTGTATTCCGTGTGTATCTCACAGGTGGATTTAAAAAAATAGGAATTAAGAGTGTTAACATATGTTCTTAGAAACTGTTCCTGAATTTTGTTTATCAGGACCAGAACCGAGATTTATGTGAACTTCAGTTGTGCACTTGTGAATCTTTTCTTTTCTGCAACCGAGTACTGACTGTCCGTCGAGATGCTAGTTTTGCAACGAAATAACTTAGGTTGGCACTTGTGTGATCTTGCAGAACTGGTCCTAGTGGGGACAGTGGCAATGCCACAGTAGGAGAAAGACTCCTATCAACTTTGTTGACTGAAATGGATGGTTTAGAACTGGCTACGGTACATCTTAGCTTGCTGATAGTTTTCAACTTAATTCTACTGAATCCCTACTTCGCTTTGTAATAAAAGGCTATCTTGATATATGTTGTAGGGGATTATTGTTTTGGCTGCTACTAATCGTCCCAAGGCGATCGATGCGGCTCTTCTCCGTCCTGGGCGTTTTGATATGGTACCCCCCTGTCTCTGTGTCCCTCTATAGCATGCACATCTGCAGCCACCATAACTTTCTTGGACTGCAGGTGTTGTACGTTCCACCGCCAGATGCGCAAGGCAGGCATGAGATACTACGCATCCATACACGGAAGATGAAGTTGGGGGAGGATGTGGACCTTGGGGAGATAGCGGAGCGCACCGAGCTGTTCACCGGTGCTGATCTCGAAGGCCTGTGCAGGGAAGCAGGAATGGCGGCACTGAGGGAAGACCTGTCAGCCAGTTCAATACACAAGGCTCACTTTGAGGCTGCAATAAGGTCGCTAAGGCCATCGCTGACGAAAGCAGAAGTTGATGAGTACGCAGCTGCTGCCATCCACGGCCCATCAGCAGAAAACATTAGAATATGATGTATCTATTGAGCTTTTGTTCAAGTTCGTGTTACACAAGCATTTTAGATCAGCCAACCCTTGGATAACGCAATCACTGGCGATTAAATGTTATATTTGTGCGGTTCTTTTTTCTTTATGAAATATGTTATATTTGTGCGGTTCTTTTTTCTTTATGAAATATATGAGAATTCAAGCGACTCTGGTTGTGTTTGCCTACTGCTATTTTTCTCTACAATCGTCTAAACATGACTGACCCTCATGTAACCAAATTGACATGCATCCCTCGTTTTCATCATAACCGACAATTAGAACACAATGGTACCAATATCAGTGTTGTATTTTCTCCGCGAAGTCGTGTCATTCATCTCTATGTATGTGATGAAGCTTTCCATCTGGTCTAATCTCGTAGCTTATATTCATCCCGTGATAATCATGTTGCAGCAAAATCCTGCCTCAACTTGGTAAATCAAGGCAGCTGATAACGGCCGATTGGATAATCTGAATTCATGAGGTCACACGATATTAGCAGAACTGGTTCATGTACCAATTCTGGCCTATTCGGTTTAGAGGATTTTCATAGAAAACACATAGGAACAAGAATCCCGGAGGAAAATTTTCTATAGATGTGTTCGGTTTGTAAGAAATGTGTATAGGAATTTCATAAAAATAATGTTCATTTTCTGTGTTTTTGGAGGAAATTACACATCCACTCAAAGCTCATTTTACGCGTAGGAACGAGGCGAGTCAATTCTTTAGGATGGAAGTGTCATCCTATAAAATTCCTATACTAGTCCTAATTCCTACGTTATGAAATCCTCCAAACCGAATAAGCCCACATATTGACCAAAGTATCCTACTCCCTCCGTTCCTAAATATAAGTTTTTTAGACATCTCCAGTAGACTACAACATACGGATGTATGTAGACATATTTTAGAGTGTAGATTCATTCTATTTGCTCCATATGTAGTTACTTGTTGAAATCTCTAGAAAGACTTATATTCGGGAATGGAGGGAGTACAAACTAACAAGTGTATCCTCATTAATATTTGCGCTTGTAAATTTATGGATCTGGACTGCCCATCCGTTTGCTCTTTCTAGGATTGCATTCACCCTTGTCATCTTTGTATGGTTTAGGGTCATTGCTTGAAACGACAACACGTTGCCCATGGATCCAATATTGATCTTTTCCTGAAATATTCCTTTTCTGAAATTTAACCTTGAGGGGTCCATTTCCACTTCCCTTTTTGTACCTATAAATTGGATCTTCACCCCGCCATTCTTAAATGAAACCGGCCCGAACACTCCCGGCGAGGGGATGTCGTCGCCCTTGGGGAGGACCACATAAGCCCTATACACGCCGTCGAGCTGAGCAGTACCGGTGTGCACCTCGTCAAAGAGGCGCTGGAGGAGAGAAACATAAAAAAACATGGACCAACTAAGAGTCAGCTATATTGACAAACTTGATAATAAAATACAGTAGCCTTTAACAGCATTCGCCTATCTTTGCTAAAGGAAGAAAAACATGACGACCTCGGCACTGTAAGAGGCTAAGAGCAGAATGTGCCCTGTTTATGTGTCAAGTATTCAGCATGACTGACTTTTGCAACTGTTCAACACTTGGTTTCTAATTTTGGGAGCACCTCTCTATACATCTCCATCTCTGTACACTAAGAACGCACTGGTCTTGCAGCATCTCGACGCTAGCTCCTTCCCTTCAGAGGTTGGTGGCGTGAAAGCACACTGTGCGATCCCCAACATGCCGCCTTCACAGAAGCTTTTCCTGCAGGAGATCAACGGAAGCAACGTCGTCAGGAAAGGGGAGGCAAGCTCGATAAACCAGCGATCTGTCTTTGCAGGGTGATATCAGTCACAGCTAGTCTAGCAAGAATGAATGCAATCTGGTGAAAATTTGACACATCATGCTATCATGTCCCCTTGTTAAGGAGAATGGTGCATGTTTGACAGTGATGAGTTTTCAAGGCATGAGGAAGCTGCACGGAAAGGGCCTAGAGAAAATACCGTGCTGCATCCACTAGCTGCGATGCTATTCCCTTTCTTCTGTGTGATGGCACCACCCAGATTGCCCGGAATCCGCATAGCGCGGGCACAGCTTCTTCTTCGCAGACTATGGCGCCAGGGCCCTGGCACTCTTCTTTGCTCTTGTCGGGGTGATTATGCCGCCGCAAGACTTCCCTCTTGA